>NC_041234.1:2315305-2364441 GCF_002837175.3 Physeter macrocephalus | reverse complement strand
CCGGACCGGGGCACGAACCCGTGTCCCCTGCATCGGCAGGCGGACTCTCAACCACTGCGCCACCAGGGAAGCCCTTTTTAAATATTTTTTTTAATTAATTCATATTTTTAACATCTTTATTGGAGTATAATTGCTTCACAGTGGTGTGTTAGTTTCTGCTGTATAACAATGTGAATCAGCTATATGCATACGTATATCCCCATATCCCCTCCCTCTTGCGTCTCCCTCCCACCCTCCCTATCCCACCCCTCTAGGTGGTCACAAAGCACCGAGCTGATCTCCCTGTGCTGTGCAGCTGCTTCCTACTAGCTATCTATTTTACAAAAAAAATTAATTCATTTATTTTTGGTGCGTTGGGTCTTCGTTTCTGCATGCGGGCTTTCTCTAGCTGCGGCGAATGGGGGCTTCTCTTCATTGCAGTGTGCGGGCTTCTCATTGCGGTGGCTTCTCTTGTTGCAGAGCACGGGCTCTAGGCACGTGAACTTCAGTAGCTGTGTCTCATGAGCTCAGTAGTTGTGGCTCGTGGGCTCTAGAGCACAGGCTCAGTAGTTGTGGTGCATGGGCTTAGTTGCTCCGCGGCATGTGGGATCTTCCCGGACCAGGGATTGAACCCACGTCCCCTGCGTTGGCAGGCGGATTCTTAACCACTGCCCCACCAGGGAAGTTCCTGTTCTTATTTTTCATATGGGATGATACTTGATTCCTCTTAAGTGGATAATTGTCAACTGAATTTTAAAAAAGCTTATTTGTTTGTGTATATTTCAAACAGAACAAACCTAAAGTTCATCATCTAGAATGGTCATGAGAGGGAATGAGTTTTAAACACTTTGTAGTGGTAATACAAGAAGCTCAATGGCTAGAAACTAATGCTCTGTGACCAGAAAGGAACTTAAGGTCACTCTGGTCAGTACCTGGAAATCTTCTTATTCCTAAGTGTAGAAGACATATTTGAAATAGACTATACAGGTTTTACTGAGGGACATCAAAATAAGACCTGAGTGAATTATAGAGACATACTGTGTTCTTGGATGGGAAGATTAGAAAAATAGTAGTTCTACCCAAATTAATTGATAACATTAACATAATCCCAATCAAAATTCCCAAGAGACATTATTGATAATTTAATGCAGTTACTTTAAATTTTATGTGGAAAACTACTATGTATAAAATAGGTAACTAACGAGAACCTGCTGTGTAGCACGGGGGACTCTACTCAGTGCTCTGTGGTAACCAAAATGGGAAGGAAATCCAAAAATGAGGGGATATATGTGTACGTATAGTTGATTCACTTTGCTGTACAGCAGAAACTAGCACAACATTCTAAAGCAACTCTACTCCAATAAAAATTAAATTAAAAATTTATGTGGAAGAATAGCCAGGATAATTCGAAAAAGAGGAGTAATAAGTGGAGGGTTGGCGTTTAGGGTAGATTCCTATCTTCCTATCTTGGCCCCAATTCCTCACCTTCCCTTTGCAGCTCCATCATTCATCATGTGACTTTGCGGTTCTTCTAAAGGCCCCTTAGTGTGAAGTTTAACCATGTGACTTGCTTTGGCCACTGGAATGTCATCGGGAGTGCTAAGAGTCAGTTCTGAGCTTAGGGCTTGTGAGGCCTCCCAGGTTTCTCCTTGTTGGTTGCATCTCTCATTGAGCCAGGAAGAATGCACCTTGGCTAGCCTGCTGGTTAAAGGAGGATGAGGGGTGCGTGGAGCAGAGCCGCCTCATGTGACTTGTAGACCTGCAGTGAGAAGCAAATCTCTCCAGGCCATTGCAGCCTGAAGCAGACCCACCTAGATAAGTTGAATTCCAGTCAATCTGCAGATGCCTGAGTGATAATAAATGATTGTTGTTTTAACCCTTAGGTAGGGTGGCTTGTTACACAGCAATAGGTAACTGATATGGCCTTATAACAGATGAAAATCTATTGTATTGTTATAGCCAGTATGAGGTGGAAACAACATTCAATTTGGGGTCTGTTTTACTCCAAAGACCACATCTTCCTTTCCTGAGAAAGTTAATTCAAGGTTTGTGTTAAGAGACAATGGCCAGGGCTTCCCTGGTGGCGCAGTGGTTAAGAATCCGCCTGCCAATGCAGGGGACACAGGTTCAAGCCCCGGTCCGGGAAGATCCCACATGCCACAGAGCAGCTAAGCCCGTGTGCCACAACTACTGAGCCTGTGCTCTAGAGCTCGACAGCCACAACTACTGAAGCCCCAAAGCCACAACTACCGAAGCCCACATGCCTAGAGCCTGTGCTCCACAACAAGAGAAGCCACCGCAATGAGAAGCCCATGCACCACAACGAAGAGTAGCCCCCACTCGCCGCAAGTAGAGAAAGCCTGCATGCAGCAACAAAGACCCAACGCAGCCAAAAAATAATAATAAATAAATAAATTTATTTAAAAAAATAGACAGTGGCCATACTACCCAAAGCAATCTACAGATTTAATGCAACCTCTGTCAAATTACCCATGACATTTTTCAGAGAAATAGAACTCATAACCCTAAAATTTATATGGAACCATAAAAGACCCAGAATTGCCAAAGCAATCCCCAGGAAAAAGAACAAAGCTGCAGGCATAACCCTCCCAGACTTAGACAATACTACAAAGCTACAGTAATCTAAACAGCTGGTACCATGGCACAAAAACAGACATATCGATCAATGGAACAGAATAGAGAGCCCAAAAATAAACCCACACACCAAGGGTCAATTAATCTTTGACAAAGAAGGCAAAAATATACAATGGAAAAAAGTCTCCTCAGAAGTGGTGTTGGGAAACCTGGACAGCCTCATGTAAATCAATGAAGTTAGAACACTCCCTCACATCATACACAAAAATAAACTTGAAATGGCTTAAAGACTTAAATACAAGACATGACACCATAAAACTCTTAAAAGAGAACACAGGCAAAACATTCTCTGACATAAATCATAGCAATGTTTTCTTAGGTCAGTCTCCCAAGGTAATAGAAATGAAAGCAAAAATAAACAAATTATTTGCTTTTGCATAAAAAAGGAAACCATCAACAAAACAAAAAGACAACCTCAGAATGGGAAAACATATTCACAACCCATGTGACTGACAAGGCCTTAACTTCCAAAATATAAAAACAGCTTGGACTTCCCTGGTGGCACAGTGGTTAAGAATCTGCCTGCCAATGCAGGGCACACGGGTTCGATTCCTGGTCTGGGAAGATCCCACATGCCATGGAGCAACTAAGCCTGTGTGCCACAACTACTGAGCCTGCGCTCTAGAGCCTGTGAGCCACAACTACTGAGCCTGCATGCAGCAACTACTGAAGCCCACATACCTAGACCCCGTGGTCTGCAACAGGAGAAGCCACCGCAATGAGAAGCCTGTGCACCACAACCAAGAGTAGACCGCACTCGCCACAACTAGAGAAAGCCCTCTCGCAGCAACAAAGACCCAACACAGCTAAAGAAAAAAAAAGGTTCTATATTAAAAAAAACAGGGACTTCCCTGGTGGCGCAGTGGTTAAGAATCCGCCTGCCAGTGTAGGAGACACGGGTTCAAGCCCTGGTCCAGGAAGATCCCACATGCTGCGGAGCAACTAAGCCCGTGCACCACAACTACTGAGCCTGTGCTCTAGAGCCCGCAAGCCACAACTACTGAGCCTGTGTGCCACAACTACTGAAGCCCGTGTGCCTAGAGTCCGTGCTCTGCAACAAGAGACGCCACTGCTATGAGAAGCCTGCGCACCGCAATGAAGAGTTGCCCCTGCTCACCGCAACTAGAGAAAGCCCGCATGCAGCAATGAAGACCCAATGCAACCAAAAATAAATATAAAATAATAAATAAATTAAAAACAAAAACAAAAAATAACAAACAAAAAAACCAAACAGCTCATACAACTCAATAACAACAGCAACAACAACAAAACAATCAAAAAATGGGCAGAAGACCTAGATAGACGTTTCTCCATACAGATGGCCAATAGGCACATGAAAAGATGCTCAACATCACTAATTATTAGAAAAATGCAAGTCAAAAGTACAATAAGGTATCACCTCACACTGGTCAGAATGGCCATCATTAAAAAGTCTACAAATAATAAATGCTGGAGAGTGTGTGAAGAAAAGGGAAGCTTCCTACACAATTGGTGGGAATGTAAATTGATGCAGCCACTATGGAAAACAGTATGAAGGTTCCTTAAAAAACTAAAGATAGAACTACCATATGATCCAGCAATCCCATTCTTGGGCATATATCCAGAAAAGATGAAAACTCTAATTCGAAAAGATACATGCACACCAATGTTCATAGCAGCACTGTTTACAATAGCCAAGACATGGAAGCAACCTAAATGTCCATCAACAGATGAATGGATGAAGAAGATGTGGTATATATATATATATATATATATATATATATATATATATATATATATATAATACTACTCAGCCATAAAAAAGAATGAAATAATGCCATTTGCAGCAACATGGATGGCCGTAGAGACTATCATACTAGGTGACCTAAGTCAGATAAAGGCAAATACCATATGATGTCACTTATATGTGGAATCTAAAATATGGTACAAATGAACTTATTTACAAAACAGGAACAGCCTCACAGACAAAGTTATGGTTACCAAAGGGGAAAGGGGGTTGGGGAGGGATAAATTAGTAGTTTGTGATTAGCAGATACAAATTACTACATATAACAGTGGTCCCCAGCCTTTTGGGCACCAGGAACCGGTTTCATGGAAGAGAATTTTTCCACGGATTGGGGGGTGGGGGAATGTTTTCGGGATGATTCACGCTCATTACATTTGTTGTGCACTTTATTATTATTACATTGTAATATATAATGAAATAATTATACGACTCACCATAATGCAGAATCAGTGGGAGCCCTGAGCTTGTTTTCACTTGCCACTCACTGATAGGGTTTTGGTATGAGTCTGCAAGCAGTTGATTTATTATGGTCTCTGTGCAGTCAAACCTCTCTGCTGATGATAATCTGTATTTGTAGTCACTCCCCAGTGCTAGCATCACCACCTAAGCTGCACCTCAGATCATCAGGCATTAGATTCTCATAGGAGCGCGCAACCTCGATCCCTCGCATGCGCAGTTCACAGTAGGGTTTGCGCTCCTATGCGAATCTAATGCCACCACTGATCTGACAGGAGGCGGAGCTAAGGCAGTAACGGGAGCAATAGGGAGCGGCTGTAAATACAGATGAAGCTTCGCCCGCTGGCCTGCCTGCCGCTCACCTCCTGCTCTGTGGCCCGGTTCCTAACAGGCCACGGACCAGTACCTGTCCGTGGCCCGGGGGTTGGGGACCCCTGATATATAAAATAGGTAAACAACAAGGACCTACTGTATAGCACGGGCAACTATATTCAATATCTTATAATAAACCATAATGAAAAAGAGTATGAAAAGTTATATATATCTGAATCACTTTGCTGTACACAAGAAACCAATACAACATTGTAAATCTACTATAGTTCAGTTAAAAAAAGAGAGAGGGAGAGACAATGGGCATAATACAATCATTGTGCACTATAACCAGGCCATTCCTTATATTGCTTAGGAATGATATCCAAAGACCTGCTTTGTTGTGAGACATTTAACATGAATCACATCGCTGAGATAGGGGAATTGATAAAAAATCAATCCATGTGCCCCAAACCTTCCAAGACCATAAATGGTTTAGCTCCCTTGTTAGAAATTCAGTTCAAGGCAGATGCAACAAAATTACACTTCTTTGTTATGAAACTCCCACTCCCTTCTTTCCAGAAAACTAACCTCCTTAGGTACCTTCTCCCCAAGAGGTCCTGAAGGTATCTTGAAAGCTGTGGACCTGCTAGGGAGGGATAATGTACAATATCTCGGGCAATAATTCATGACTTATAAGGGCAAAGCTTTTTAGTTTAAAGAGAAAGAATGGCTTCTATGTTACCATTCTACACAGACTGCCAGAATCTTTCAGGAAGCTCCCATTGTCAAGTTCTCAACAACTTGTAATGACTCTTGGCTCCCACACTACACATTTCTCTGGCTGCGCAGCAGTATTTCAGCCTCTTTCAGTATCCCATAAAAATCACAGCTAATAAACTCCAGTCAGCACCTGAAGGAAGGGGTGCTTGCTTCTGAATGTAATATACTGGCCTCTGCAGCACTTCAAAGGGCAGGCGGCTGCTCAGGTCTACCTTGCCCTGGTTTCCATCCCTAGGTGAAGATTAACCATATGTGCTCTGGGAAGATTTGTTCTGAGTTTGCCTTCAAGTGTTTCGTATCCGTTTATATCAGCTGCTCAATTTGACAGCCCACTAACATAGGCATCTTTTTCAGTAGGGGAACGGCACATGCTCAGTTTCCATTTGATATTTCAGTTTCCTCGTGTCCTCTCTTACCCATCTCAGGCTTCTGATTTCTTCTTTTCAGAAGATGGAGCATGTATGTCCATGAGAGAAGCTTGATAATTTGAAAGTTTAATGATAAGTCAAAACTAAATTTGAGTGTTATTGGGTGCCTGGCTCCTGATATTTGAAAATACTTTGTTCTTAGCTAAGGTTGGGTATCAGATGCAAGATGATAGGGTAAGTGATATAAATTTTTATGGAATTTCGACTGAAAAAAATTTTCCTGTGTGTCCAGAGCCTTCCCCTCTGAACCTTTCATTGTCACTGTAGCTTTATATTGAGATCTCAAAGTTTGGGTTCTTTGAAAACACCTTGTGAAAATGCACGGACTATTTTTTTAAATAGCCTATTTAAAAATATCGATTTGTTCTTTCACCACATCTCAGAAATGTGGAGAGGGTTGCTGAACCCTGGAAAAATGGGAGAGCAATATTTATTGACCAGAGTAAAATTACTCCGAAATGATATGTGATGTATATCACAGAGTGGGGGTGTTACTTAGCGATTTAGGGGAAAACGTTCCCCTAAGTTTTAACCACATTTCTCATTCCTCTCAAGAGAAAACATATTTCCCAACTTGCATCCACATGCTTTGGATGAGGTCAAAACAACTTAGACCTCATGTTCACATTTTAACATCTCTGAAATCGAGATGCGTCCAGTTGATGGTGCCTCATCGTTGTCAGCCAGGAAGCAGGCATTGCCTGCCCCCATGCAAACTTAGACCAAAAACCTTGTGTGCTTCCTCCAGGTAAAAATCTAGAAAGCACACAAACACTGAAACTTGCAGGATGGGCCTCAGTGACTTGCAAGAAAGCCCCAGAGACAATAGTGGAGCCCACTTCTATGAAAAGCTGTGTCATCAACTCTTCATGAAATAAAAATTGTAGATGGTCAGGAAGTATTACGTTGGCAATGTTTTTACTTCCTGGTGGCACATAAAATAATGGTGTATCTTATAATCGTTGACATCTTAGATTTGCTGAAATGCAGTATTCCAGTGGGCCACGTTCTTCTTTGTTCCTCTGATCAGTGATGTCCAGCCAGGGAAATCTGGCACTTACAGATGTGAGTTTGATGCTGGCGCCAGCCTATGGTCACTCCTGGCATAGTTCACCCTGTAGCTCAGTGGTTAACAGGCAGTAGGACTTGCCTCCTGCTGTTTCGTCATTGCACTGTGGGTGCCCGAGTCATTGGATGTGGGATACAGACCCCACCAGCTCTACATGCATTTATTTTCCACTTTGTCAGATATTTTCCTCTCTGGTCAAGCTTCTTCACTTGGAATGTGCTGTTCAGGCCAAAAGAGTCTTCTGGGAGGAGAGAGAGTTTAGGGTCACCTACCAGTAATCAGACCTTTCACAGTTTCAGTTGTCTAAAACAGAACTCCAGACCTAAGAGTGTGTGAAAATGTCCTTCAAGTGGCAAAAAGCTGTCACAGGGTTCTAGAACAGGAGCACAGAGCCTCAAGCCTTCTCTCAGATAATTAGGCGCAAAATAAATTAGGAGCTTAGGAGCAATAATATACACAAATTAGCAAAAAGCAGGAGCCAAAGCTATGAAAAGGAGAAAAGAAAAAGAGCTATGAGAGTTAATCTTTGTCTAGAGTTGTGGAGAAATCTGATAGCCAGAGACATGATGGACAAGTCTTTTCACATCTCTAAGTCTCAGTTTTCTTATCTGTAAAGTGGGGTACACCTACCTCATGAAGCGACTGGAGGCATTAAAATGCTTTCAAAATGCTTGTGTACGATATCATCACATTGAAATAATTATACATGCTAAGAACACCATGTGACTTGATAATCTCTGAATGTACATGCCCGAGTGGATGTAAACAATGGCCTTAAGTCATGAAGTAAGATGTTCTGAATAATCTGTTTAATGAAGTGGTTGCTGGGGGTGGGGGTCAGTGGTGGAGGGATGCAGGCCATTTTTTAGAAAGATTTCCCTGAAAAACACTTGTATAGGGGCTTCCCTGGTGGTGCAGCGGTTAAGAATCTGCCTGCCAATGCAGGGGGACACGGGTTCGAGCCCTGGTCTGGGAAGATCCTACATGCCGTGGAGCAACTAAGCCCGTGCACCACAACTACGGACCCTGCACTCTAGAGCCCGCGAGCCGCAACTACTGAGCCTGCGTGCCACAACTACTGAAGCCCACGCGCCTAGAGCCTGTGCTCTGCAACAAGAGAAGCCACCGCAATGAGAAGCCGGCGCACTGCAATAAAGAGTAGCTCCCGCTCGCCGCAACTAGAGGAAGCCCGCGTGCAGCAACGAAGACCCAACGCAGCCAAAAAGAAAAGAATAAATAAAATTAATTTTAAGAAGATGTGGCACATATATACAATGGAATATTACTCTGCCATAAAAAGAAATGAAACTGAGTTATTTGTAATGAGATGGATAGACCTGGAGTCTGTCATACAGAGTGAAGTAGGTCAGAAGGAGAAAAACAAATACTGTATGCTAACACATATATATGGAATCTAAGAAAAAAAAATGTCATGAAGAGATTAAGCTGGGACAAAGTGAGAGAGTGGCATGGACATATTTACACTACCAAACGTAAAATAGATAGCTAGTGGGAAGCAGCCGCACAGCACAAGGAGATCAGCTTGGTGGTTTGTGACCGCCTAGAGGGGTGGGATAGGGAGGGTGGGAGGGAGGGAGACGCAAGAGGGAAGAGATATGGGAACATATGTATATGTATAACTGATTCACGTTGTTGTAAAGCAGAAACTAACACACCATTGTAAAACAGTTATACTCCAATAAAGATGTTAAGAAAATTTTTTTAAAATGCTTGTATATATTGGAACTTATCAGTACATTTTAGTTATCTGGATAATTCACATATATGAAAACCTCATCTTCAGCAATGCTGCATAAATGAAGCATTGTGGTAAAAACCTATTCTAAGATCTCCAAATCAGGCTTTGGAAGGATTTAGTGCTATGATTGATAAAAACCATTGTAAGTCATGTAGTCAAAAAAAGGTCTTGGAAACTCGGCCTTTTTTTTTTTTTTTTCTTGGTATCCATATAAACAAAGGAAACCAGGACTGTTTTAGCTACAGATTCTAGCAAATACTTAAAATGGAAGTGTAAGAGTAGAGCCCCATAAAGGGCACCTCTCCTAAGGTTGCCTTAAAGTTGAATCCAAAAACCAATGATGACCACCTGCCGTTATTGCACGTAGGAAACTTGTATGTAATTTTGCCTTTCCAAAAGTGGCCAAGAAAAAGTGGGTGGATAAGATGTGGAGATACACTAAAATAATTAGAGTCAAAGCCCTATGTGATTGATTTACCTTCTAGCACATTTCTCGGCTTCTCTCTCATCTGTGTTATTCATTAAAATCACCTAAAGTGATATTTATGCAGGTCATCCAGCCCTGCCATCATTCTCCAGTGTGAGTTCTGCAAATAGTCTGGCTACATGGGGAGACCACCCTGTATATAAGGTTCCCTAATGCTGAGTACGTTTTTTATCTTTGAAACTTAAGCACGTTTGTAATGTTCTAAAACAAGCTACTCTGTTTCAGACAGTATTTTCAATTTAAAGGCATAGAACTAGACTTTCAAAGAGCAAAGAGTGAAGAGTATGTTTTGCAGTTTTCCTTGGGAGGCTTTCTAGGGCTTTACCATAAGACAGTTGCAGGGAAGGGATTTCTTCTAGACCTGTGACAGTAGCCATGGTAGCTTACTGAGCCCTTGAAATGTGGCCAGTCTAAATTGAGATGTGCTGGGAGTGTAAAATACATACCCAGACTTCAAAGACTTGGTTTAAAAAAAAGTTAAATATATCATTAATATTTTAATATTAATTACATGTTGAAATTAAGATATTTTGGGTTGAATAAAGTATATGGTTATAATTAATTTCACCTAGTTACACCCCCTTTTAAAAATGAGGCTACTAGAAAATTTACAATTACGTATGCAGCTGGTATTTATGGCTTGCATAATATTTCTCTTGGACAAATAGGTCTAGGGCATGATAAGGTTGGCTCACCCTAGTCTGGTTCCCTGTATCAAGTCCTTTTAGGACTAAGAAACTGAGAGTGACAAATAGGAAATACTGGTCCCAAGCCAGGCTCTGACATTAACCACGCCAGTCTCCCCTGTGCCCCAGAATCCCGATCCATGGTTTGCGGTAACATAACCTACTCTCCACACCTCACGGGTTGGCTGTGAAGATAACATGAAATCATGTATGAGAAAGAAGCCATTGGCAAACTGCTCAGGGCTGTTGGTATCATCTAGAATACTCTCAACACAAAATAGTCATCAGAAGGTTTTCTGAGGCTACTTGTCCTCCCTATTCCAGACCTCAGGGACATCATATTCCATATTCCATGGGAACATCACTACATCCACAGCTCACATTTACTGTGGGCTTCTGTGTGGTGGGCATTGTGCGAGGACTTGATAAACATTAGCTCATTTAATCCCCAAAACCATCCTGTGAGATTGACACTGTTATTACTGAGCATCAGAGCTGCGTGGTGTTTAAGATGAGGGGCTCTAGAGCCAAACTATTTGGATGCATAACTGAGAGCCACCACTTAAGAGCTGTATGACATTGGGCAAGCTACTTAACTTCTCTAAGCCACAGCTTCCTCATCAGTATGATGGGGGAAAATAATAAGACTGCATTAGTTAAGGTACTGCTAACTGGTATAACCAGCAAAATCAAATGGGCATGATGGCTCACATAAAACAGAATATTTGCACATGTAAAGCACCTGTAAGTTGGATATTCCAAGCAGGGATCCAGGAATGCAAGCTTCTTTATGTCTCCTTCGAATGACTTTCAAAGTCACCGAGCTTGTCTGCATCAAGCCAGAAGAGGAAAGAGTATGGAAGATGATGTATGGAAGGAATCTGAGGCTCAGAGAGACTTGTCCTAGGTCATACAACTGGGCAGTCGAGGATTTGAGATTCACACTCAGCTCTGTCTGGTTCTGGAGCCCGTATTGACTGCACAGGTCATAACCCTATTGTTAGGGACAAGGGTTCGCTGTGTACAGAGCTGAACTACCACCAGAAACGGGGGCACAGTTGACCACTTGCCTTGGACTCTACATCTGAGAAGATGGAGAAGGATCTGACCAACAGCTACACTGGCTTCACACTAGACGGTGGAGTGGAGAATGTGCTCTGCGCAGGGAGTAGAAATCAGACACCATGGCTGGTCCTCCTGGGCATCGCCACTGTTGCCACCACAATCACCACAATCTTTTCTTTTTCTCACTGCCTGCCTTCACTTCCTTTTGGAACATTACAAGCCCTTCATAAGCTTGAAAAAACAGCTCCTAAGACAGAGAAACAAAAACTATTTACAAACACAACTGGGGCAATGAGCTGGAGGTTAAGGGCTCTGGTTCTAATTCTTGCTCACTTACCAAGTGTGGTAGATTTCTTCATAGTTCTAATTCTCTACTCTTTATTGTATCCATGCTGTTTGCCATGTGTCTTTTTAGTTCCTACCACCAGTAGCAGAGAATATATCCCTGTCCTGTCAGTGTTGGACTTGGCCATGTTACTTGCTTTGGCCAATGAGCTATTAGCAGACATATTGCAAGCAGAGGCTTGAAGTATGCTTACATCGTTAAGCTTGTTCTCTTGCCTGCCTTACATTCTCCATTAGAAGAACAAACTCTGGCTAGCCCACTGGTCCAAGTGATCAGAGGCACATGGAAAAGATTTGAATTCAACTTGCAGCTTGGAGCCCAGCCCAGCCTAAATCAATCAATCCCTAGCCAGAGAAGAGTGAATGTTTTAAGGGACTAAAGTTTGGGGTAGTTTGTTACACTCATTATTTTGGTAATAACTGACTGATATTTCAACCTTGATTACCCTCAGCAAGTCATTCCTCTCTGGAACTCAGTTTACTTCTCTATGCAATGAAAGCATTGAACAAGATACCCTAAAGCCCCTTCCAGCTGTCCTGAAGACAAAGCCAAGCTATGTTACCACATTTTTTCCTAAGGCTTTGGGTTCAGGAACGGAAGTGGAGCTCTTAAGTGAGTTTCCTTTAAATATGATAATTAGGCAACTCTCTCATTATAATTTTGAGCAATATGGCATTAATTTATTTTCATATTTTAATGAATAGAAGCAGATTTCATTAGCTTTCAAACACCAAAAGCTTGCTTTACTAGCCCCTTCTCCATAGCCAGCAAGGGCTGTTTCTATGGCCCTCCTGGCAGCTCAGAAGGTAAAGCCTGGAGGCTGCTGAAGGGGTGGCAGGTGGCCTCCATTCAGTCTCCAGCCTTGAGGAGATAGAAGTCTAGCTTCAAAGGTACTAGAGACATCCAAGCAGTTGTGAAAAGAGCTTACGTCCATCCACCCCTTTTCCAAAGGTGCTTATGTTGGAGAGAGGTCCAAGGAGATATATAGCCATGGAATGTACATATGTGCCTTAAAAATTGGTCCCTCAGAACTGGCAGTGATTGTGGTAGTAGATTTATTGTGTGTACCACAGGTCAAGGTTCACAGGTTACTTTCCAAATATCCTTTTCAGGTGTCTGAGAAGTCCTATAAAAATATACATTATGGTACAGAATACTGTGAGGAAAGTCAGTTCATTACTTGCTCCACTTGGAGCCCAAATGAAAGTAAGATAAATATTCTCTCTGGGGTCTCCAGGTCCTCAAGTTTCCTGATGAAGTTTCTGACACTAACTGCCAAGGGCCAGATGGGCTAGAACTCTATTCTGACTGGAGTGGATGCACCTGACATTTTTTCTGACACTTACTGATTCAGCAAAGTAAACTGAATCTAGTCATCCTTCCATTTGAGTAAAAAGAATGGTTTCTTCTTGTACCCATACATAAAAGTACATACCAGGAGAGACATTGTAACCTTATTTTCACAAGCAAAAGATTAGAAATGACAGAAATGTCTACCAATAGATGACTAGTTAAATAAAGTAGCCACTGAAGTGGTCTAGGGTAGTGCTTAATGTCAAAGTACCTGAGGTCAAAGGCCTGAATTCAAATCCCAGTAGCGTTGATCATGCACTTGGGGTATTGGGCTAGTCATGTAATATCTCTGTAGTTCAGTTCCTCATCTGTGGAATGGGGATGGTATACCTCTATAAAAAATGTTTAAGGTTAGTGGGAATTAAATGAGCCAAGATATGTAAGACACTTAGAACAATGCCTGGTACATAGTAAGCATATAAATATATGTTAGCTATTATTATATTGTTAAAAAGAATGAGGTAGATTTATATACTCTATTGAAATGGAATAATCACCCCAAAGTTTAGTGGCTTAAAACAACAACTGCCATTCATTATTTCTCATGATTCTGAGGGTTGACTGGTAACTAGGGGACTAGGGGACTGAGCTGGGAGATTGACTTAATTTTCACTGTAACTTGCATTGTTTGAATTATTTTCACCATGTCCATATTTTATTCAAAATGAATAAATAAAAATGTAAAGAATCAGCAATAATATCAATGTTTCAGCTGTTCCTAGTACAAGGGGAAATCATTCCTGGAGAAAGCAGTTTCATGAAACCAACCTTTCACTCTCCTGCCAGTTATCAATGATGAATATCTTTGGATAACTTTGAATTGTCCTCACTGACCAGAGAGGTCCCCCCAACACACACACACACACACACACACACACACGCACACACACACACGCATGCACGCACGCGCGTGCGCGCGCGCACACACACACACACACACACACACACACACTACTGGTATGGTTTTTTTTTTTTAAACCACCAAAGTAGTGCATGTGTCTGTCAGGTTCTCACTAAGAATCAGGTTACTGGATACTCGAAAAACATTTTTCCATTCCAATTTAACATCATCATTTATTTGTGACTAACATAACATCTCATTTATGTCTGAAATCGAAGAGCACAATGACTCCACCGAATCGGGAATCTATAAACACAGTATCATATTTTGATAGACACATAGCTGTGGATTTCCGCGTCACTGTTTGGTAGCTGTGGTTTTATGCTATTTCTCTGTGGTATTAGATGGTTGCAAGGAGGTTTCATTTCTTCTTTTACAAAGAAGGAGCAAAACCAGAAAGTACGGACACAAATTCCCAGCCATCTCATGTGCCACAGTAAGGAAAGCCGTAAAGTCGTTCCAAGGGGAGGGACAGGAATGTTCTGTCTGCTCTCCTTCTGCTTGATGTGTGAGACCCTCTTGTCCTAAGAGCTGGATAGTGGTGCCACAGCTTACATGCGTCTTGTTATTGCGATGTTTGGCTTTTCATTCTGGGCATGGGCTTGCCCATAACAGAATCTATTGAATTTCATTTTTAAAAGTCTTATGCTAACTTTATGGATATGGAAGCAAGCGTTCCAGATTTTTCACTTTCATTCTTTTTTTTTTTTTTTTTTTTTTTGCCACCATAACAGAATCTATTGAATTTCATTTTTAAAAGTCTTATGCTAACTTTATGGATATGGAAGCAAGCGTTCCAGATTTTTCACTTTCATTCTTTTTTTTTTTTTTTTTTTTTGCCACACCACGCAGCTTGTGGGATCTTAGTTCCCCAACCAGGGATTGAACCTGGGCCCTCGGCAGTGAGAGTGTGGAGTCCTAACCACTGGACCACAAGGGAATCCCCTCACTTTCATTCTGAAATTTTAAAATATCCATTTGCACTTCCATTTGTGACCCCATTTAGCATGATGTTTTGAATCAAGGCCAACCAGACTGAGCACTAGTGAATTTCATGAATGAATAAATCAAGCAAGGGTCAAAGTGCAATTCATAGAGAATTTTAGAGGTCAGATTCACTTCCTCATTCCCCCTTGCCTTTAAAAGGGCCTTTGGGGGGGTATTATAAATAGTCAGCTTCTCTATAGTCACCAACATCATTATTCGGGGCTCACAAATTTTGTGACACAGTTGTGCTTATAGCCATAACAGTTTGAAGCAGAAAGGGGCCTTAGAGATCATAATGAAGAAATACGAGTTCATAGAGGTCAAATGACATGCGGTCACATAGGCAGTTAGTGAAAAGTTCCAAATAAAACTTGCAGATTTTTGCAGCTCCTAGTCCATTGCTCTTTTTCCTGTACCACGATATTATAGTTATTATTGCAGGGTTCAATGTCACCCTTGCCTTCAGCATGTTTACGGTGTAGTGAAATGCACCAGGAATTGTGCTACTGGGCCATTGGGCAAGGCTGGGGTGCATGTGGGGAGGGGGTGATTCTCTACTGAAGCTTCAACAAAAACCACTCTACTTATGTCCTTATTTGTTCATGCTTCTGGCTAAGATTTTGTTGGAACAAAGGGTTCCACGACTAAAGCATTTGGAAACCACATCAATAGTCCAATCCAAATTTAATGCAGGGTATAGGTTTAATAAAACATGTGTAAAGCATGCATACGAAGTGGATTAACATGTCAAAAGAAGTCAGGTTTGTGACTGGGAACAGTGGTGGATCAAGTCAGAATTCTGAGTTAAGTGAGCAAGTCCTTTTTCATTACTCTAAGTTATAATGTCCTCTTTCTCTTCCATCTAAGTCAGCAGTTCACAACTGGGGGTGTGTGATTTTGACCCCCAGGGGACATTTGGCAATGCCTGGGGACATTTTTGGTTGTGATAACTGGGGGGGGGTGGTTCCTACTGGCATCTAGTTGGTAGAGGCCAGGGATTTTGCTGAACATCCTGCAATACAGAGGACAGCCACACAACGGAAAAGTATCTGCCCAAAATGTCAGCAGTGCTGAGGTAAGAAATCCTGAACTAGTTAAAGCCTACTTATTAGTCAGGGCGAGATCAAGGCCCACTGCTTCTCTTTGATGTTTTCCTGGTCTCCACCAATCCTTTTCGCTCTGAGATTTTATGGTTTCTACTCCCCAATTTAGCAGTTAGTTGAATAATTATCTTACTTGCTCATAATTTTTCAAGCCAAGATTAGTCTTAGCTGCTCAACTAGGTTATAAGTGTCTCGTGAGAAGAGAGAGTGTTTTATGAATGTACTGGTTCTCGGTGCCTTATAAGAACCTAAATTTGGCTAAACATATAGGAAATGCTTTTCTGGGGGACATGTGACGGGAAAGTTCAGAAAAATGTCTCAGGTGCCCAGAGGAGCTGCTCAAACAAATATCAGGAATCACTAGTAAAGAAAGTTAGCAGGGACTTCGCTGGTGGTGCAGTGGTTAAGAATCCACCTGCCAATACAGGGGGCACGGGTTCGATCCCTGGCCCGGGAAGATCCCATATGCCGCAGAGCAACTAAGCCCATGCGCCACAACTACTGAGCCTGTGCTCTAGAGCCCGTGTGCCACAACTACTGAGCCCGTGTGCCACAACTACTGAGCTTGCATGCCACAACTACTGAAGCCTGCGCACCTAGAGCCCGTGCTCCACAACAAGAGAAGCCACTGCGATGAGAAGCCCGCGCACCACAACGAAGAGTAGCCCCCGCTCGCCGCAACTAGAGAAAGTCCATGAGCAGCAACAAAGACCCAACACAGACATAAATTAATTAATTTGAAAAAAAAAGTCAACAGATCAGCAGATTTTTCTAGTTGGTGTGAGGGTAAGGACAAAGATGGTGGTAAAAAGCAAGAAGGCATGGGGAAGAAGGTGGAGGCAAAATAGAAAGGGATTTTGAAGCCCACAGAGGATTTAATGATAGAACAGGTAGATAAAACACATAGATAAATGAATCTAAAGATTTCATTCACCATTCATCCATTCAACAAATACTTATGAAGCATCTTCGAGGTATGGGTACTGTTGTAGGCATGGTAACCAGCAGTGAACAAAACAGGGTGTCTGAGGGCTGATAAACATTCTGGTGGAGGGAGGGGAAGATCATTAATAAACTAATGATGTAATATAATGTATTATCTATGCATCCTGTATACATACACACATACATACAGCTTATACAATGTAAAAGCCACATATATGATGTAAATCCAGATAGTGATAATCAGTGCTATGCTAATAAGGAGTTAACTGCTGACTTTAGGGGTGGGGAGAGCCTAGATTTATAGCATTTGCCAATTTCCATGGTATAAATACTCCGACCACAGATGATTTTAAACTACAAATGTGAGGTCACTGAGCAGGGAGTTGGGAAGAGATGCGTATAGTACTATAAAGAAGATAACAAAGCATGTTTAAGAGACTGAGGATGACAGGGATGGTATTTTCTTTTTTTAAATTGAGGTACAGTTGATGCATAATATTATATAAGTTTCAGGTGTACAACATAGTGATTCACGGTTTTTAAAGGTTATATTCCATTTGTAGTTACTATAAAATATTAGCTATATTCCCTGTGTTGTACAGTATATCATTGTATTTTATTTATTTTATGCATAGTAGTTTGTACCCCTTAATCCCCTACCCCTATCTTGTCCCTCCCCACTTCCCTCCCCCCACTGGTAACCACTAGTTTGTTCTCTGTACCTGTGAGTATGTTTCTTTTTTGTTATATTCACTAGTTTGTTTTATTTTTTAGATTGCACATATAAGTGATCTCATACAGTATTCGTCTTTCTCTGACTTATGTCACTTAGCATAATGCCCTCTACGTCCATCCATGTTGTTGCAAATGGCATTATTTCGCTCTTTTTATGGCTGAGTAGTATTCCATTGTATATATGTACCACATCTTCTTTATCCATTCATCTGTCGATAGATGCTTATGTTGCTTCCATATCTTGGCAATTGTAAATAATGCTGCTATGAACATTGGGATGCACGTACCTTTTCGAATTAGTGTTTTTGTTTGTTTGGAATATATACCCAGGAGTGGAATTGCTGGGTCATATGGCAGTTCTCTTTTTAGTTTTTTTGAGAGACGTCCATACTGTTTTCCACGGTATGCAGTAGGCTGCACCAATTTACATTCCCACCAGCAGTGCGCAAGGGTTCCCTTTTCTCCACAAGCAGGGATGCTATTTTTGATGCTTCAGAAGATCTCTCTGAGGATGTGACATTTGAATAGTGCAGTTTCTGTAAAAAGTTGTGATCTTTGTTTTATCAGTATGTTTAGTGACTCATGATACTGCACCTATTTCACCTTCTCCCTGTAGGGCTGTGAATGTGGGCAAAATTGAGCTTCTGCCAAATCTTCTTTCTCTCCCTCAGAGGAGCAGCTGGTGAGATGCCTCAGAAGAGAAAGTTGAAAAGAGCTCCCTTTCCCACATCACATCCCCTGGACCTAGCATGTGCTTGGAAGTCTCTGTAAGAGTAAAGACTGTCACCATATCTGTGGGAGTACCAGGGTCCTACCCAGAGCTGGCTGGAAATCTTGCCTCTTTCCCAGAGATAGATTGTAGATTTTTCTAGGAGTCACTCCACAACGTGAGCCTGGGATACTTGGCAAGGCAGTCCTACTTCAAGTCATAACATTCTCCACATGCTTTCTGGGTTGTTGTTGAAAAAATAATGTCATGCAAATAGGATTTTCCATTTTCAAACAAATGCCCACAGATCTCCACAATTACAAACTGGTGCTGCCTAAAAGAGTGGCGGTTTGGTTGAGAAATGGATTTCAGTTTGTAACTTCCAAGGGTAGATGATATATTTCTAGGAGTGAAAAAGCTTTAAACATTAAGGAAATGTTTTCAAACTATCCTCAACCAAGCCACTGATATAAATGAAAAAAAAAAAAAAACTTCCCCCGAATGCCAAAAAAGCATACTTCAGATGTCCCCGTCAACTGTGAGACAGTTGCTTTCCCATGAAGACCTGCCATATGGACAGTATGAGAAATCTCAAATTAAAATAAATTGTTATTCAGAGAGAGCCTTTCAATAGAGCCAAGACTCCCAACTTTACATTTTGCAGCCTTTGCCACACTATTATGAGGTCCAGTTGGGTTGTTTAAAATTTTTGTAGTATTTAATCCCCCAAGTGCAGCAATCTTTGTTTTAATCTCTCCTCTACAGTTCAGTGGCCCTGAAGCCAGTGTGAAAGAAAACAGGAGCCCTGGGCGCCAACTTCCAGCCTCCTGGTTTCCCTTCAGCCACTCCGGCTTCGGGCCTCAGGCTCAAGGCTGGGCTGCTAAGCCCTACAGGATTCAGTCCTCCTTTAAAATGTTGGGCTGGCTTAGGCGGGCCCATGGGGGACAGAAGAGAAGGTGGGCTGGGTGGGACCCTTGGTTCTGATTGTACAGTCAATATGACTGACAGAGACATTGCTTCAGCCTCTGGAGATTTTTACTGGGGAAACAGACCGGTCTTGCTTTGGTGACATTGGCATCAGGAAGGGGGATACTTTATTCTCCCCTTTCATGCTGCTCGATGCTTGTAGGTCAAGCTTGCCCTCTGGGATTCTTCTCCTTCGGCCCCTCGCCTCTGATGGTTTGGGTGGGTCATTGGAAATGGAGGTGGGAGGCAAGTAAGCCAAGGAAAAGGTTAAAGCCAATTGTGTTCATTTGCTGGGGCTGCTGTAACAAGCTGGTGGCTCAGAAGATTCTTCCCTGCCTTTTTCAGCTTCTGGCAGCCCCGTGTGTTCTTTGGCTTGTGGCAACATAACTGAAACTTCTGCCTCCATCTTTATATGGCCTTCTTCCCTCTATCTATGTCCAGATTTTTCTCTTCTTATAAGGACACTGGTCATATTGGATTGGAGTCCACCCTACTGCAGTATGACCTCATCTTATCGTCACTAATTATATCTGCAACCACCCTATTCCCAACAAAGGTCACGTTCTGAAGTACTGGGGGTTAGACTTCAACACATCTTTTTGGAGGGAAACAGTTCAACCTATGACACCACTGAAGAAAGGGAGATTTTTTTTTTCCAAAAAAGATGCTCCACTCTTAACACATGCTCAGTGCCTCAGCGTAGACGGCATCTAGGACACATGTGAGCAGGAGGAAACAGCCCGCTGGTCCAGGCCTAGATGGCAAGTCACAAGCTGCAACCTTGTTGAAATTCTTGCCCCAGCCACAAATGTAAGGGTGTCGGGGACAGACCCCTAGTTTGGGAGTCTTAACTCCAAATTTCCCAACTCCTAGAGGTGTAATTAGACCTGTAATGGTATTCTAACTGTGTCATTTGTGATTTAATACAGTTTATATATGGCCTGGATATCTAATCAGAAGCCAGATTAAGAGCTCTTCTTCTGCAGAGTTCACCCTACCTAGGGAAAGAGGCTCGTGGAGGTGAGAGGGTGGGAGCTCGCCAGTGTTACAAGGGTCGCTGAAGAAGGCTTCACGGTCAGAGTCCTCTCTCTGTTTCAGCAGCCCTGACAATCCTTTTCTCTTACTTACTCTGATCTTGAGCCCAATTTTTACCCTGGGGGCTTTCAGTTATCTATCTCCCTTGCAGCTAAACAAGCTGACATGATGGAGTTTGACACATAGAGGAAGAGAGAGGGAGGTTCCTTTTCTTTCCATGATTAGAGGTGAAAGGGGGCTTCCTGGATAATGGTATAACTTACTTTTAAGTAAGCTGCAAAATAAAATGATCTCCCTCATTCATTCTCTGGGCGGGGGGCAGAGGGGGACCAATATGCACAATGTAGACATTTCTGTCAAATTAACACAGCAGCAACACTCAAACCCATCACACAGATATTTTCTCCTTAGGTGTGCTCAAAATGCAGATGCTTTTATGATTGTAGGCTAAACAAACAAAAGAAGAGCCATACCAAAGACTCCCCGCACTCCTGGAAATCAATTTGAGGCCTCCTTAAATTTCAGACCACTCTCCACAAGACTGACAAACGTTGGCCTAAGTTGGCGGTTCCTGTCCTCATTTTGAGATATGGAACTCTTCGGAGGCCTGGGGAAGACCGTAGATCCCTTCTCAGGAAAAGTGTTTTTAAATGCATTAAACACAATGCAAAGATTAACAAAGGAAACCAGTTATCTTGAATGTGGTTACCAAAATATTAAAAAAACAAAATTTTGGTATAATATTATTTCTGTGCATTTGTTAATGCTTTAAATTAGAAGTTCTAGCAGCAATAACCATGGTAATTTCTAAGTGATAATGAGTGTAAGAAATGATATTGTAGGATATCTGAAACAACCGTAATGTGATGTGAAAAAATCTGTGATTGCTGTCACTGGTGTGGTTAATACTACTGAGATGTGACGTGTATATTCCTTATTGAAGGGCACGCTCAGTTTCATCTAGAGGTGAGTAAAGACAAAGGTGTAATTTTTTCCCATCTAAGTTCACAGACCCTTTGGGGATCTGTGGACCGAGATCAGAAGCCCTGGCCTATGGGACTTTGGGGTCTCCTCAGCCCTCTCCCACCTGAGGCCTCCTTCGTGGTCCATGTAGGTAACGTTGTCCATACTTATCATCCTTCTCTGTCACAGGAAGCTGAGCCAAATTCTGAGCCCTGCCTGAAAAGGGCAGAACTTCGAAAGTCTGAATAAGGCTCCCTGAGGCTGGGAGTTTGCCTCTTCAGACACCCCATCTGCCTCTGACTTCTCTCTCCGCAAATGCCCTTCCTCTCCCTCTCCCTTCCTCACAGCCAAGGGCATGGTCCTGGGAGGTCCCATTCCTACACTGTTGCTCATCTGTGGCTCCTGCAGCCAGACCAGGGTTGGCCCCTGCCTCCCGGTGTGCTGGCCTGCCTGATGCCACTTCTGTGAAATGGGCTGCTCCCCTAACACCATCCGCCATGGGCCCCTCTACACCTCTCCCTTGCTCTTCTGCCCAGCTCCCAGCTCAGCCTGCTGCCCACAGAGCATTCTATCAGTCTTGTCCTGGTTCATACAGAACAGCAAGGCCTCTGTACTTGAACCAAACAGTCAGTGAACTCCAGATCTTCCACCTGTTCCAGAACAGCCTTGGTCAAATTCCTTTTGAACCCAGTCTCCTCAACACTCACCACATATTTAATAATTTCCCCCCTCATCTTGGGAAAAAGATGGAAATAATAGAGTCCTTGTGCATGTTGAATCAAAATTGCATTTCTTTATTTTAAGAAAATCTAATGTAGCACTATGATGTTCAGGAACAGTTCTATATACTTTACAAATATACTATACCATTTAATCCTTGTAACAACCCTATGAGGTGGGTATAGATGCAGAGACAGTGGAAAAGAGTAGGGTTGCCAAATTCAGTAAATAATACAGGATGCCCAGTTAAATTTGAATTTCAGGTAAACAGCAAATATTTTCAGTTGTTTATTTAATATGCCCCATGCAACATTTGGAACATATTTATACTAAAAAGTTATTTGTTGTTTATCTGAAATTCAAATTTAACTTAGTGTCCTGTATTTTATTTGGAATCTGCACAGAGAGGTGAAGCAACTTGCCCAAGATCACACAACCAGCAAGATTCACACCAAGGTAATCTGGCTTTGGAGTCTTTGCTCTTAGTCGTCTGTCTCAGAGAGATGAAAGTCACATTATTGCAATACATGGAACATGTATTCCTTGCAATGGTTCTGGGAAGAATCTCTGTTCCGAAATCAGGCCAGCTTGCTGTTTGAGATTACTGCTAAAGAACTAGTCTAGTGGACCCACTTCAAATGAGGTAATGGGTGCCTGGTTGCAAGCAAGAACTTTCTGTGTTGGCCCCATTAAATGCTGGATGCTTTGGACCTGAATGTGCAAAAGGAAGGCTTGACTTGCCCTCCGGCTGCTAGGAAAATCTTTTCAAGGATCAGTCGTGGAGTCCCACAGAACCATCCAGTTTGTACACCTCTTCTTCTGCCTGATTGGAAAGAAGACACTAATAGAACGCATTTTCCACCCACCACCCTGTCAGGCACCACTGATCTCCAGCACGCCTGTTGAGATGCAAGTGGATGGTCTGTGATGAGTAGTCTCTCTGACTGTCACCTCCCCTTCACAACAAAGATCTGAAAACAGGGTTCATTGAATTGCATTTCTTAGTAGAGGGCAGAATCTTGGATACCTTGAATTGTAGTTTCTGCAGTCAAATGCTCCCCATCAGAAGTAGACACTCTCATAGACTGTTGGAAGCATAACACTGGTACAACTCTTATAAAGGGCAAGTTGGCAAGATCTATCAAAATTAGAACCCTTTGAACCAACAATTTCCCCTCTAGGAACATTTCCTACAAATTCACTCTTCCACATTTGTGCAAAGTGGCGTGTGAACAAGGTTGTTCTCTGCAGCACTCTTGGTACTAGCAAAATATTTGAAACAATGTAAAGAATCCTCCAAAGGGAACATAAATTATAGTACATCTGTATGGTGGAATACTATACAGCCATGAAAAAGGAATTAAGAACCTCAAGCATGAATGTGAAAAGCTCTCCAAGATATATTGTGAAGTGTGGAAAAAGAAAAGTGGAGTGGAGTTTGTACTGTGTACCACCAGCTGGTCAAAAAAAAAAAAGGAAAAAAACTTTGAGAGGGGAAGCATATACAAATATATGTGCATGTATATTTGCTTGTATATAAAGAAAATATCTCTGAAATGAAACATAAGAAATCGGTCATAGTAATTACCTACAGTGATGTAATACCTACAGTGATGTAGGTAGTAATTACCTACAGTAATTACCTACCTTGGTGGCTGGGGGACCGAGGTGGAAGGAGTGTTCATTGTATCATCTTTTATACCTTAAAAAAGTTGGATCATGTGTATTCATTTTTTTATTCAAAAAATATTATTAATAAAAGGGGAAACTTCTCCCCACCATAGACTAAAGCATCACCTAACCAGGGCAGGGGAGGGAGACAGTGGGAATTGGGCGCTACAATTCTCTTGGTAGATTTGGAGATAAAAACGTGATCTTGTTTGACTTCGTGGAAGTTTCCTTCCAGTTAGCACCTTCCTGCTTTTCCGCAAAGAAAAGAAGGGGACATGCCCCAGGCCAAACGAACCCTTCACCTGTTCCAATACCTTTGGGGAGGCAGCAATATATTTCTCCTCGGTGTTTTCTGTTCTGCCTTTCAGAAATCCTACATGCTTCGGTTCACTGTCTCCCATGGGTTTTTCCTTGGAACAGCTAACGTGGAACCAAAAATCCATCTGGGATGGCTGCCCCTTATTTAAAAAGATCAAGGTCATTGTTAGTCCCACATTCTAGCAAAGAAAGGGATACAAGCCCAAAGTCCAACAGTCGGGAATTTCCTTGTGGAGTAGAGTCGGCTTCTGTACAGCCTCCTTCTTGGTTATTTTTACCAAGGGTATCTGGATTTTTCCACAGATTTGGAGCACAGGGACCACTATAACAAGTACAGTGTTGCTCATGTGGGGTTCAACTCCCTGAGGCTGTGATCTGAGATGGCACACCAAGTCCCTGGGGAAGGGACAGAAGCCTCTTTGGTAGTGATCGCCTCGAAATTTAGAAATTCGAGTAGTTGGTGAAAAACAGTTTCTGAGATACCATACAAGCTAGGATTTCTATTTATTTGTCTTGCAAACTCATATGTGGCACTTTTATGTGGCAACACTGTTACTCACCTCATAAATATTAATTTGCTTAATTTTCATGACACTATCAGGTAGTTACTATTAATATCCCCACTTTACAAATGAGGATACTGAGGAGTAGAAAGGTTAGGTCACTTGCTCAAAGTCACACAGCTTGGTGGTTGACAGACTTGGAATTCAAATCCAGAGGTCTAACTCCATAATGCATACGTTGAAACGTTAGCATAATGCGAAGTGGGTGAGTTTTCGATATCAGATGTCTTGAGCATTCCCTAAAAAGGCAGATTAAGTCCATGTAACGATGAAGTCTATTCTAGGGGTTCGAGATCTGTCCAGACAATTAACTGAACAATCAGTAAACTCCAGATCTGGGGTATTCTAATACCTGGGGTATTCTTGGTTGCTAACATGGAATTATTCTGCCTGTTCAGGAAATTCTCAAGACATCTGATTTTGAAATCTCATCGATTTCCCACTACTCTAGTGGTTTAAAATGAAAATATGTGGGGAGAACACTTTTATCTCTCCCAACAACAGCCTAAGTAGATGCTAACATGTAAACAAATGGTTTTGTAAGGAATGGCCGGGGTGCTTGGACCTATGAGAGAAAGATAGGAAAGTTTTAATTTTGGTTATCAGTATCCACAATGGATGTGAGACCCAGAAAATGACTGCTGCTTAGTAGGACATGGAGGCACAATCTCTGCCAAAAGATATGGCACATCAAGAGTTAATTCAGGTTTTTCCTGAGCAGTCTCAGTCATATCTCTTCTTTTGCTCTCCTTCTAAATTTATTTATTTTATTTATTTATTTTTGGCTGCGCTGGGTCTTTGTTACTGTGTATGGGCCTTCTCCAGTTGCGGCGAGAGGGGGCTACTCTTTGTTGCGGTGCGCTGGCTTCTCCTTGCGGTGGCTCCTCTTGTTGCGGAGCTCGGGCTGTAGGCGCGCGGGCTCAGTAGTTGTGGCTCGCGGGCTCTAGAGCGCAGGCTCAGTAGTTGTAGCACACGGGCTTAGTTGCTCCGCGGTATGTGGGGTCTTCCTGGACCAGGGCTTGAACCTGTGTCCCCTGCATTGGCAGGAGGATTCTTAACCACTGCGCCACCAGGGAAGCCCTGCTCTCCTTCTGAATACTGAGAAATTGAGTCAAAGGTAACAGTTTTCCCATGAAAATCACCATCCCTCCTCCCTCTTTCCCAAACAAGGGGGAACATCGAAACCATTCGCTGTCACCCTAGGATCACACCAGGCATCATGACCACTGCCTTCTGGTTTCCCCACCATAAAGTAGCTTCCAGAAGATGTGCTGCACGGAGCTATAAGAACGCTGGCTGCAAGGGCTATTTTACTCTGTTGCATTCTGCGACAGCATGATACATTGGCTGATCTTTGGAACACAATATAGTAAAAAGAATTGGCCCCTGCTGGTGCTTAAAAGGTGCTGGAAGGGGAATGTTAATTTATTGCTAATATACACTGTGTTAAAAATAGAAAGAAAAATGTCTTTTGTTCCCACTTTGCCTTTTGGTGCTCTAGAAGTGGGGTGGGGGGGTCTAGTGGCCATGATTAGAGGTCATGTTTTGGTTACAACTTAAACCTGTACGATTATTGAGACATAGGGGAATGAAATCCTTTGTTCCATGCCAGCCAAGAAGCTTCCCAAAGGAGCTGACCTCCGCAGAGGCCAGAACACACTTGCCACACTAACGTTGGGGACATTTATCTCCTGGCCCCAGATCTTTTGAACCTGCATTTGCACTTTCTGCCTGTGCACCCGATGCCACACTAATGGGCTCTGGAAACCGTCTGCGGTGGATCAGGTCTGCTGGCGGCAGGCAGAGTGGAAACAGGCTCGAGATCCCTGAAACATCATTTCAGGGGTCTGGAAACAGAGGCTGAGAGAGAAAAATGGGCCTTTGGTGAGGCGCCCAATAAATAGTCTTTGGATTGAAGAGTTGTGGACTCAGAGTGGTCAGACGCGAGCAATATTTAAGGGAGATGCAAGGAGGCTCCTGCGAGCTTCGGAGAGTGGATTTCCTCCTGCACTTGGGTATTTTTATTTTTTCATTTTTTTATGATACCCAGAAAGATTATCATTTATTTTTTTATTCCAGTTTATTTATAATTGACATAGAGCAACGTAGAAGTTTAAGGTGTACAGCATAATGATTTGACTTACATATATCATGGAGTGATTATCACTAAGTTTAATGAGCATACATCATCTCATATAGATGCAAAATTAAATAAATAGAAAAACATTTTTCCTTATGTGAGAAGCCTTAAGATTTCCTCTAATAACTTTGATGCTGCAGCAGTGTTAATTATGTTTATCATGCTATACATTGCATACAGCACTTATTTATTACATTATAGTACTTATTTATCTTATAACTGGAAGTTTGTACCTTTTGACCGCCTTCATCCAATTCCCCCTCCCCTTAACCCCCCATCCCTACTAACCACAAATCTGATTTCTTTTTCTGTTTGTTTGTTCTTGAATATAATTTTTAAAAAATTTTATTGAGGTATAGTTGCTTTACAATGTTGTGTTAGTTTCTACTGTACAGCAAAGTGAATCAGCTATATATATACACATATCCCCTCTTTTTTGGGTTTCCTTCCCTTTTAGGTCACCACAGAGCAGTGAGTAGAGCTCCCTGAGCTATACAGTAGGTTCTCATTAGTTATCTATTTTATACATAGTATCAATAGTGTATATATGTCAATCCCAATCTCCCAATTCATGCCACCCCGCCCCTTTCCCCCTTGGCATCCGTGCGTTTATTCTCTACGTCTGCACTTGGGTATTTTAAAATTTTTTTTTTACATCTTTATTGGAGTATAATTGCTTTACAATGGCGTGTTAGTTTCTGCTTTATAATAAAGTGAATCAGCTATACATATACATATATCCCCATATTCCCTCCCTCTTGCGTCTCCCTCCCTCCCACCCTCCCTATCCCACCCCTCTAGGTGGTCACGAAGCACCGAGCTGATCTCCCTGTGCTATGCGGCTGCTTCCCGCTAGCTATCTAGTTTACGTTTGGTAGTGTATATATGTCCATGCCACTCTCTCACTTCGTCCCAGCTTACCCCTCCCCCTCCCCGTGTCCTCAGGTCCATTCTCTACATCTGTGCCTTTATCTATTTTTAGTCTTCTAAGGAACCTCCATACTGTTCTCCATAGTGGCTGTATCCATTTACATTCCCACCAACATGCACTTGGGTATTTATTTATTTTTTAATTTTTTTTGGCTGCGTTGGGTCTTCGTTGCTGTGCGCGGACTTTCTCTAACTGCGGTGAGCGGGGGCTACTCTTCGTTGCGGTGCGCGGGCTTCTCATCGCAGTGGCTTCTCTTGCTGCGGAGCACGGGCTCTAGGTGCGTGGGCTTTAGTAGTTGTGGCACACGGGCTCAGTAGTTGTGGCATGCGGGCTCTAGAGCGCAGGCTCAGTAGTTGTGGCGCACAGGCTTAGTTGCTCTGCGGCATGTGGGCTCTTCCCGGACCAGGGCTCGAACCCGTGTCCCCTGCATTGGCAGGCGGATTCTTAACCACTGTGCCACCAGGGAAGCCCCCCACTTGGGTATTTTTAAAAGCTGCTTATGGGTATTTGGGCTGCAAGAAACAAGCATAGCCAGAGGGGAAAATCAGCAGAGCTCACCAAGACTTTCTGGAAGATGTGACAGCCGGATGCTGTTCGGCTCCTGGGTCTCAGTCACCAATTGCTTCCTCTGTCCCCGGCAGTGCCAGCTCCTAAACTGTCCTTCATTTTGAGGAAGCCAGTAGACCCCCTAGGAATCGTGCTTGGCTGCAGTTGGAATCAGTTTCAGTGATTAATTAAGCGAATTAACATATTTGGAGTTTTGACCACCTTTAATATCCTCTACCTCTATAAAAATTCCTATGAATTAAGGCAAATATTTTTGTGGAAATAGCCTCCCTGGCCTACTTAGAGGAGGGGAAATGATAGTAGCCTGGATCTAACTACCTCTACTGCTCTTTAAGGGATTTCCAAAATATATGATTGTTTTTCCTAGAGAAAAATTTAAGTACACTTTTCTTCATCTGATTCCCTCCCTGTTCTCTCCCTTTCCCTCTCCTCCCACCCATTCTGATTTATCAAAATCCACTGGAAATGGACTGGCCCAGCCCACACATTGAAAAAGGGCAGGTGGATGGAGCTCTCGGTGAGAGACAGCGGGGAGAATCAGCAGTCTTCCCCACGGGGCCAGGAAGCTGCGAGAAGACAGTTAATTTCTTAGCACTAAGTGTCCCTTCGCCTGGCCTGCCTGCTTGAGAGAGACCCACTTCCAATTCAGTTGTGTTGTGAAAGGTCACCCACTCAGCTTTCTGTGCCATGAAGAGAAATTAGTCAGGGCCTCGCTGAGAGCGGACCCTTGGCTGTTCATCATTTGGGGTGAGTTCTCCAGCTTTGCAGTGGCCCAGCGTTTTATTAAGCAAAGGCGTAGCTGGTAGCCTGGGGCTGCGCAAGAAAGCTTTGTGTTCTGTCCTTTTAGGAAGAAGAGGGGTAAGGGTGAGGCTTTAGGGAGAAAAATGATACAACCAAAAAGTAAAAATAAGTATGGAATAAAGACCATAATTAGTTCTGTTATTTTTCTTTATGTCATACAGTCAGAAACCACATTTGAAACCTTCCTCCTCCGGTAATAAAAATGTGCATGTCAATCATTGCTGGGCAAAATACATTTTTTTTTTTTTTTTTTTTTGCTGCATTACGTTTCACCAGAAGTCTCAGTGACCTTTGAATCTTAAATTGCAGCCAGGTAACCTGGCGTCAGCTGTACAAGCCTATTTTCCTTTTCTTCTTGTCCCCCCCTTCATTCCTACAGAAATAAAGTGATCCAGACCTACCGGCAGTTCAGGTAGGACATTAATCAAAAACCTAGTAGAAATGAGGAAGTCCTTCCAGCAGCAGGCAAGAGATAGAGCTGTGAGCCACGACATTCAAGTTTGCCTTTAAACTGACATGAAAACAAAAAACCTCGTTTAATCAGAACCTAAAACCAGACCCAATCTAATCCTCGTGGGTCAATCTATTAACTCGTGTTTAGCATCAGTATCGCTCACTGCCTCCTATCCCCCACCTGCACCCTGGAAAGAGCAATCTGTGTTTAGAAACTGTTTCCTTTATACAGATTATATATAACTATTACATATATTTGCGTTTGCTATTTCTGTGCCTCTTGTACTCATAGTTGACACACACACAGCACTCAGAAAGAAGTTCTTAAAGACTTATCAAAGGACAGGAAGAGACAAAAAGAAAATGGTGAAGCAGCTTCCCATGAAGATGATAAATTGGGTTGGTAGAAAAGCCTTTGCTTTATTTTCCCATTTTTACCCTCTGATACACATGAGATGTATGGCTAATTATAATCACTCTAAAGCTTATGGCAGTGAAAGGAATAGAAAGTTTGAAGCCCCTTGGTCCTGGCTGCCCTTGGCAACCACACTTAAAGGGCTTCAGTTCGGAGCATTTAACAGCTGTGAGCAGGGCCAGCCCATGAAATGAGCTGGTGGGATTTTTTGCCACCGAAGTATCATTGTGGGGGAAAATTCGATGCTGACCAGGACAACTGGTCCGCCACGGCTCTGGCTCTCTCTAGGATACTGAGCAGGTCATAGTAACTTCGATAGAACTTGGATTCCTCATCTGTAAATGCAGCAGTATGCTATTTAAAGAGCTACTAAGTCCCTTCCGTTGGAATATTCTAGCATTTTGGAGTAGAATAACATTTTCTTTGACCTCATTTTTCTTCTAGGAAGATGTAAATAAAGTTAAATGTGACAATTCATTTGAAGTGTTAGATGGCCTCTTTCTGGGCCATAACTATGATGTCAGGGAGATGAGCTAGTCAGTAGTTTTAACCTTTCGTGTATCATGGGGCCCTCTGAGAGCCTGATGAAAACTCTCGATCCTCTCCCCGGTAAAACACACATATGCCTATTTATGCTCGCTTCGTACAAAGGCCACATCAGGGATGGTGGATTTCCAGAAGCGCATCATTGGATCCCAGTTAAGAACTGCCAGACAGGAGATTTTAAAGCCCCACCCAACCTCTAGAGGTCTGTAGCTCCATTATACAGCTCTAGGCTGGACAATATTTTTAGCATTTACAAGTTCATTAGGCATTTTAGCTTCCAAGATCATCTCAGGACAGAGGTGAGGGACAGCCCTCAAACATCTACTCCCTCTCCCAGATCTTTCCTGCTCTTCCTTCCTCCTGAGTTATACCCTGGTTAACATTATTTATATCTAACAAATACTTATTAGCACTTACTATTATATGTGGCAGACACCTATATTTTAAAAATTAATGTGTTTAATCCTTGCAAAAACCCTACGACATAGATAGTATTGTCATTTCCATATTATAATTGAGAAAATGAAGGGACAGAGACGTTAAATAATTTGCCCAAGGTCATTGAGTTAGTAAGTGGTGGATCTGGGTTTCAAACCCAGCAATCTGACTCCAGAGCCTGTGCTCTTAACCACCGTGACTGTTTCTAAAGTATTTGGGTAATGGAGATTTCAAAACAAAAACCATTCTGTGAAAATTCTTCAAGTTGTATACTTATGATTTGTACATATTTCTGTGTGTATTTTACTTCAGTTTTAAAAAATTACTTTACAAATCTGTGTCGATTGGGAATACTTTTGGCAGCGAGAAAAATCTCTTGAATAGTGGACTAAACTGGAGGGGTATTTAGTGTTTTATTTAACAAGGAAGTAGGTGGTCTTAGAGTTGATTTGGCAGCTTGGTTGCGTCCCAGTGACTCAGACTCTTTCCAGTTTCCCTCTTGCCCATTTTCAGTGTTCTGGCAGTGTCTCTCCTCCTGGTCACAGGTGGCTACTATGTCTCCAGCCACCATATCTGTATAGGAAGGGATGGGCAGTGAAGGAGGTCCCCTCACATACTTCTCTCCTCTCCTTTTGCAAAACCTCCTGTCACACTTTCCCATTAGTCTCATTGGTCAGAATTAGGTAACATGGCCACTGTCGTATAAGGGAAACTGGAAACGTGAGTCTGACTTTTCCAAGCCCCTAATGGGCTGTGATGGAGAAGGGAGAAGGGGTGGGAATAAACGTTGTATCTCTCAACAGTGTCTGCTACACAGTCCCTAGGGAAAAATACTTCTGCACTGAGACAGGAGGAGAGGAATGGAAGTGAAGGGAAAGCCTTCTTTGAGATCAAAGGTAGCCAATTAGTATTTTTTCCCCTCTAGATTAAAAAAAAAAAGCCTCATACTGATTCCTTGAGAAGATGTGGAATATAGCTGAGAGTGAAAACTATTTGGAATGGCAGATTTGAAAGTCTCTGCCATCAAATTGGAACGATGAGCTCTTAACCAGTGGCTTAATTTGAATCTTTGAAAAATGGCCATTTCATTACCTTCTTTAATGTAGTATACATGAAATTTAGCGTGTCTCCTGAACACCAGGCTAGGTTTTGCCAGATGGTGCAAGTTTTTCAACCTTCTACTAATTCTTGCACATTTTTAGCAGTTAAAATGCCTAAAGGGACTACCGTTCCAGTAGGAGGAGAAGAGCAGTTGGTTAAGTGGTCTTGTCCACAGCTTTGTACCTGAATGACAATGATCCTTCCTCTGTCCACATTATCTACTAAACTCCTTAAAATTCCTGTCTGTGGAGAGAACCATTTTCCTGCAGCCTTCAAGAACCCTATCACCACAGTGTTTGGTTTGTGGGGTTTTGTCTTAGTTTAAATTCACCCAGAAGATGATGTGAACATCAAGGATTCTGGTATAAACAGTTTCTTTGGGTGATGAAGGAAACACTGGTGGGAGAATGGGAAAGTGATACAGGGAAGGGAAAGCAGTGAACAAAGGGTGCACTACCAAGTAAATTACCATGTTGATTGAGTGGAACTTGATCTCTCTGGGAAATTCTGAGGAGATAGCGTAAAACACATAGTTTAGGGTTCTTCTACCTGAGGGTAAGAGAGCTGGGGTATGTATATACCAACTCCCCAGTATTACTGGAGGAGGCTCCTTCCAAATGGTGTTAATTCCCGGGCATTTCTGTCCTGCCACAAAGGCAGACAAATCTTCTGACTTCAGTGGCTACAGATAGCCCTCAGACAGAGAAAGGTAGGTGCTGGCCTTTGGAAGTGGCGAAGGTAAGGGGATGTAGATTTCTTAGAATTAAAGTCCAGAGCCCTCTGTTCTTCCTTCCTTCTCCTCATTTTATAATCAAAGTAAATATGGTCCAGATACGTAAAGTCTCACACCTAGGCAGTGGCTGGACTACAACGAGAGCCCAGGTCTCTCACCTTTTCATCTTAGATTCTTTCATCCTCACCATGTTATTCACAAACCAGGGGGGGATACTTAAAATAATAAAAGATTATGGCTCTGTTGAATTATCATGAAATTTAGAAAATACTTTTTCTTTGTGTAATATTAAGAAAATATCATTTTTAGGGACTTCCCTGGTGGTCCGGTGGGTGAAACTCCGTGCTCCCAATGCAGGGGGCCTGGCTTCCATCCCTGGTCGGGGAACTAGATCCCGCATGCATGCCGCAACTAAAAGATCCTGTGTGCTGCAACTAAGACCCGGCACAGCCTAAATAAATAAATAAATAAATAAATAAGTTTAACTTAATAAATTGGTTATGGAACAAAGTAAAAATAATCACAAACACTCCTTTCTCTGTACATATCCCTCTTGGATGTTACATGATCTTCCCACAGCTGTGAGCAAGACTATTCTCAGCTCTGGGTCCTTCTGCTATGCCCTTTGGATATTCTCTAAGGTCTTCTACTTAAAGTCTGTCCATTTGACTATTAAATACAAGACCATGTGATGTAGCCAGCCCCATCCTCTTGTAGCACTACGCTTCTTAAAAATACAATGAGGAACGATTTTGCAAAACCTTCTAGTCCCACAGGGAACTGAAGAAACCCTGCAGGTGTAGCTCTAAGATATGGGAGTGTTTAGGAAAATCTTAGGGAAGAACAAAGCTCAGCTTCACAAGAAGGTCTGAAGTAGAACATTTGGCCAGTGTTTCTCTCCAGACGCTCTACTCTCCGAGCTACATAGACTGTTCCTCACACACTTCTGGGAGCTCCTAGGGCTATTCAGTGTCTCTGCTCCATTCTGATTTTACTCCTTTTCTCTAATCTTCTTTTCATCTCACTCACCCATTTCTCCTACTCTAGGAAGGGCTTAATTCTGTCTCAGAGATCAAAATAATAGGAATAGAAGCAAGGTGTTCAGACTGACCTCTTTTTGTTAAGTAGGTTTTGACATCTTTGTACCCAGAGGTTCATGGCTGGATTTTCCAACTGAAATGATTTAGAAAGAACTCCTCTGCAGCTTCTCTTTCTTTTGTTTAAATCGTGGAATAATATGCATAATGTAAAGTGTAAAAATTTCAGGTGTACAGCTCAGTGAATTTTAACAAAGTGAACACATCCAGGTAACCACCGCCCAGGTCAGGGCGTGCATTATCAGCACCGAGAAGCCTAGTTCGTATGTACCCAGTCATTACCAACACCCCCAAAGTAAAGATAATCTTTCACCATAGATTAATTTTGCATATTTTTGAACTTCATGTAAATGGAACCACACAACATGTACTCTTGTGTGTCTGGCTTCTTTTCCTCAGCGTTATGTCTGCAAGGTCATCCTTGTGGTTAGGTCATCCATGATGCATCCATGGTGTTGTGAGCAGAAGTGATTTATTTCTTTTTTCATTGCTGTGTAGTATTCAAGTGTGTGAATCAACTACAAGTTATCCATCCATTTGGGTCGTTTACAGCATTTTTAGTACTAAATTTCATAAGGTCATTGGGATGGGATGAGATCATAATTATATTTAGACATTTATGCCTAAAAACATTCACTGGCAGGTTGACAATGGCCTGTCAAGTCTATTTATCTAGCTAACATGTATATGGAGCTTACTATGTGTCAAGCAGTGACCTAAGTGCTTTATAAATGTAAACTCATTTAGCTTTCGTGCCAACACTCTGAGGTAGGTCACTATTATTGTTCCCATTAAACAGATGCAGAAGCTTAGACACGGATTGATCTGGTTAAGTCACTGCCTAAAGTTACATAGCTAATCCAGCAGACAAGAAAGTTCTGGCCAGTGGGACTGCCTTAGATCATGTCTCTACTGTGCCCCTTGGATGTATTCTATTACAGCACCAAGAACATTGTAGTGTATGTCTTTATTTACCTCTCTTTTTGCTCCTCTGGACCATCAGCTTGAGCGCAGCTCCTGTGTCTTATTTTTGCCAGTATTGGTTCAATGGACAAGCCAGGGGCTTTGCTGAAGTAAATGCTTGTATGAGGAGGGAGTTTAGTGTGAGGCAATGAGCTCATGGGCACCTTTTGTTCAAGTGCCTAAAATTTCTTTATATTTTCCTGGTGAAAACTGGGGGAGCAGGATCTGCGAGGAGCTAGGGAGGAGAGCAGGAAAGGGGAAAAGTAGAGGGTGTGTTGCCCATGGCTTGTGGATCAACCATGCAAACTGCTCAGTACCGTTTGTATAACTTAAACCAGAGGAGAGGGTGAGGAGGGAGAGCCTAGAGCTGTGCTGACCAATAGAAATAGAACACGAGCCACGTGTGTAATTTTAACTTTTTTAGAAGCCGCATTTTAAAAAGTGAAAAAGAGGTGAAATTAATTGTAATAATATATTTTATTTAACCCAATATATCCAAAACAGTACCATTTCAAAATGTGATCAATGTAAGAATTATTAATGAAACATTATAGATTCTTTTTTACTAAGTCTTTGGAATGTACAACACACCTTAACTCGGATCAGCCACATTTCAAGTGCTCAATGGCTACCTGTGGTTACTGGCTACTGTGCTGGACAGAGTAGGCCTCGAGCCTTGCTACTCAAAGTGTGGTCCTTGGACCAGCAGCATCACAAATGGAAGTTTGCTAGAAATGCAGAATCTCGGGCTCCATCCCAGCCTTACTGAATCAAAACCTGCCTTTTAAAGAGCTCCTGGGGTGGGGACTTCCCTGGTGGTCCAGTGGTTAAGACTCTGCACTCCCAATGCAGGGGGCCTGGATTCGATCCCTGGTCAGGGAACTAGATCCTGCATGCCGCAACTAAGATTCCTGCATGCCACAACGAAGATCCCCCATGCCACAACTAAGACCCAGCACAGCCAAATAAATAAAGAAATATTTAAAAAATAAATAAATAAAGAGCTCCTGGGGTTGATTTGTTTGCACATCAAAGTTTGAGAAGCCGACCTAATGATCAACTGCATTGAAAGGGTATTTTCATATGAATGGCATATAATTCCCTAACCCTGAACTTACAAGCTCGGGGTCTCTAACTTCATTTGTTAACTTCCCTCCCTCTTTCCTTCCCTCCCTCCCTCCCGTCCTTCCTTTCCTGCTTCCTTCCCTTTTCAGTCAATACCGCCCCTTCTCTCAAATGACATTGCCCAGCTATGAAATTCTGCCAGCTCATCCTTTGTGAATGAAGGGAAGTGGATTCAGCCGCAGTCCTATCTTTCTGCCATTATCCTGTATTAAATGTCCTTCAGTTAGTGTGTGCTGCGGGTCCCCTGCGAGACCCCCTGCTGGTTTATGTCACTTGTGCATTAGCCTCATTGGTTACCAAACATCCCTATTATTAAGGCTTTAAGAGCCAGTCTTGTTCACCTGCCAGTCCTTTAATTTCCTTTTCCATCTCCTGGACGATTTTCCCAGATGGAATTTTTGTGAGTCTCTCCACATCCATCTTCTCTTTTATCTTGCAGGAATTTATTTCCTTGCAGCCCTCTCTTCTTTCTCTTCCTTTCCATTTCTCTGTCCCATTCTTCCTCTCCCCCTACAGTGTGCTGTCTTTCTGCAATTTTTTAATACCACTCTCTCTCCCCAAGAGAAGGTAATTACTTGGTTGAGAACAGGTTGGTTATAGCTATGTGTGCATTCACCAAGCTGGAGCCTCGTCAGCAAAGCTGTTTCCAGCCCCTGCTGGCTCAAGCGACATTTGGCAAGTCATCGCTTTCCAACCCCATCCAATTGTTTCTGCCAATTTGATGAAATTGTGAAGCAGGTTGCAATATTGGCAGTTTGAAAATGGATACTGCATAGAGTTATAGAACCGTAATTTGAAAACTTGTTTCTGTATAACTTGTCCATCTTACCTGTTTGTTTTTAAAGAGCAGTGCGATACAGTTTTAGCAATGTCTGTATAGTATTAAGCTTGAATTTTTAGAGAGAAAATTCAGGATGCAGATAAAAATGCTCAGCCCATGGGAATGCGCTTTATTTTCAAGTTGACATTTCACCAAGGAGGCAATGGAAGCTTTTCATTTTGTTCTCCTTGCTCTGGTGTCTTGGGTTGCCTATAGTAGGAAACAGCCAACAATGGCCGGTGGGCCAAATCCACCTGCCTCCTATTTTTGCATGGCCAGTAGCTAAGAGTGGTTTTTACATTTCTCAATGGTAGGGAAAAAAACAAAACACAAGTATTTTGCGACATCTGAAAACTACATGAAATTCAAATTTCAGTGTCCATAAATCAAGTTTTCTTGGTCACACAGCCATGGCATTCATTTATTGTCTATGGCTGCTTTCGAGCTATAATAGCAGAGTTGAGTGGTTACGACAGACTTTATGGCATGCAAAGCCCAAAATATTTACTCTCTGCTGCTTTACAGACAAAGCTTGCTGACCCCGTGTCATGTGAGCACCGATTCCTAACTTGGGCTGCATCTGGGGAGCTTTAAAAATACAAATGCATGTGTCTTGCCCCTAAACATACTGAGTTAATTATTTGGGGGTGTATCCTAGTAATTGGTCATTTAAAAAACTCCAGGTGATTCTCCTTTGTGGCTGACATTCAGAACCACATAAGCCAATATAAGGAGATGTAAAACTTTTTTCATTCATGATGATTCGAGGACCTAAAGAATATTTACTCCCTTGCCTAAACATGGAAATACTAACTTCATTTCCTCTCCTTACTCTTATCGGGCTGTTTATGATTCTTGCCCACTTGCCTAGTTCTGCTTTCTTTTCTTTTGACTATCTGAGTGTCTTTTATAGCTCACATGTTTCCAAACAGCATTGAAGAAAAGCAAGGAAAACAAGGTTGAATGATGGTCACTCCTAATTTTAGAACCACCTCGTTGGGGCTTTGACGGGTGATTCATGGTTCCTCCGGGTGGAGGAAAGCCATGGTGTCTGATGAGTGCATAGCTGAGAAAGTTCCTTCTTCCCTGACCACCTAGCAACATTCCGTTTGCCCCTCTTCGCAGGTGAAGCTTAAGAAATGACTTCTTATGAAACCCTTCCTGTCCACTCCCCACTCCAGACCTGGCAGAATTGTCCCCTCCAGCCTCTGCATCCCCACTGCAACCCCCATGGACTTTTCCCCCAGCAGCTGGGACACCATCTGCATTTACTGGTTTTATATGCCTTTCTCCCTTCACTAACATGTTGTTTGCTTGAGGGCAGAGCCATGTCTTATTAATCTCTGTGGCCCTTGCTCCCAGCATCACGCTTATTATCCATTAGGTACTCAGTAAATATAACGAAGGAGGCAAGGAGGTAACGAAGCTCTGTTTCCTCAGGAATTCAAGGTGTTTCCTGAAATGCCTTTATCGATACTGGCAGTTGCAGGCTGGAAACATGATGTGTTGTTGGAGACGGCACCTTAAGGCAAATCACTATAAGATGAACTCGTGGTTTTAGCGGAAAGCTTTGCTGGAAAACACCAACATGACAAGGAGAATCATACGGATCTTTATTGAATAGTATCAAATGAAATGGGACCAGCCACCACACTGAAGACCAGGCTTTACTGAAGATAGGACTCTTTCAGAGAGGGGCTCATCAGGGGTCCAGAGTGGCCCCACTGGAAAGCCTGCTTTGCTCAGGAGAAATTCTTGGCAATTACCTGTAATGAATTCAGCTAAAATCTTACCCATCCTTTGGTTTGAACCAGCCCTCTGAATTCCAGCTCAAATGGTCAACTTGCCCTCTCTCTGAATCTTCAATTCACCTCTACATACATCTTTACTGTTTTTCCTCTCCAATGGTCTAATTACTCCATGAGGCGAGACATCATGTCACTTAATTCATCCCTGAATACCTGTACAAAACATGGTGCCAAGCATGCAGTGGGCGTGTGACAAATAATTGTTGATTGAATGAATGAATGAATGAATCTGCAGGACTCAAAGCTCCAGTTTCTTTCATCTATTGTGGTGGGTCTTGGTGTTCAACCCCCCAACATCCAGACCAGTTCAACTGATGAGTCTAAGTTCCAGATGTTCTTAACCTTGGGCCCATGGACCCTTAATTGGTCCGTGGATAAAATTCGAGGAGTCTATGACTGTGCATGGAAAAAATACCTCCTGATTTTCACTAATCTTTAACTGAAACATAGCTTTTCCTTTAATTATAAACGTAGGCAACAAACCATAGTAACATATTAGCAGGAGCTATGATTTTTGTCACCAGTGGAATCCTTTATGCTCATCAGCAATTCAGAATTATTGTAGCAATTATATCTACCACCAGATTTTGTTATTTAATGTGTTAATAAAGAAGCACACATACTTATATCATGAATTTATTGAATGACCAAATTAATCTTAATTAACCTGAATGAATGCATTAAAATGCTAATAACGTTATTTCCAGATAACTGGATTTCTTTTTATTCTATGTATTTTACTTTATACATTTAAAAAATTCTTAAAAAGAGTCCCTAGGCTTCACCACACTGCCATAGGATTCCCTGGCACAAACAAGGTTAAAAATCCTTATCTAGTAGTCGTTATAGAGGTGGACCCAGTTTGTAAAAAATACATCAATCTATACGCATATTTTGAGGTATATTATACTTCAGTAAAATGTTTTTTAAAAATTGGTCTGAACCAATCATGGCAATCCCATATGAGTAATTAATTTAATAAAGGGTATATGTCCCCGTCTGGGCCAATGAGACACAAGAGGAAATTCTGCCACGGAGACTGGAAAGGAGACAAAGAGAGAGAAGTCTCCTCTTGACCCGGACTTTGTTGTGTCTGCATGTTATATCTGGGGCTGCTGTGGCCATCCCACAGAGGTGGACAAAGCAAAGTGGAGCTGGAGACACAACATAATGTGCTTGGAGTCTGCCCTGACTCTGGACACCTTGTGACTGGGCTATTTTCTCATTGTTTAAGTCAGTCTGAGAGCAATTTTCCATTACTTGCAACGCTGTGCATCCTTACTGATGCACAGGTGTGAACACAGAAAAGTGAACAGTTCTACTCATACCATACACAGGCAGCACAAACACAAGCATGATTAGTCCTCATAAAATTAATAAGATCATTTTCCTCCAATGCTGAGTGTAAAACATTTACCAAGCATAGATGATGGCCGAGTCTCCTATAAACAGCCTCACAGATTCTGCTTCCCATATGGGATGGTGTTTCAGCTCAGGAGCTGATTCCCTGCTGGCTACTGATCTCCTGTTCACACCTTAGTGCATGGAGCTTGGTTGACCACCCATGGACCACAACCTGCCTGACCACACAAGTGAGCAGCTAACATGCGCTGATAGAATAGTCTGGGCCCTATTCAGTATCCATTCAAATTCCCTTTTGTGACATTGGCATTACCCAAACTTTGATGTTCCTCTCTGGTCCCTGGACTTGGAAAGCTGTCTGACATCCTCTGTTGTATCAACTGTATTAATCTTTGCAAAGAACCGACTTTTAGCTTCATTGATTCTTCTCTATTATGTTCTATTCTCTTGATTTCCTTTCTCACCTTTATTACTTCCTTCCTTCTCTCTTCTCTGGATTTGATTTGTTGTTCTTTAACTTTTTGAAATGGAAGCATAGATCATTGATTTTCATCCTATCTTTCCTAATACATGCTTTTAAAACTATAAGTTTGCCTCTATGCCCTTCTCTATCTACACCTATAAGTTTTGATATGCAGTATCTTTCCTTATCAGTCCAAAATGTTTCTAATTTCCCGTGTGATTTCTTCTTTGACTCATGGATTATTTAGAAGTGTATTGCTTAACTTTCAATCAGTTTTGAATTGTCTAGTAATCTTTTTGTTATTGATTTCTAGCTTAAGATCACTGTGATCAGAGAATATACGTACTCTGAATGATTTCCATCCTTTGAAATTTGTTGAGACGTGACGACCCAGTATATAGTGAATTTTGGTAAACGTTCCTTGTGCGCTCAAAAAAGCATGTGTGTTTTGTTACTGTTGGGGACTGCCCGTTTTGAACCTCTCTCCAAACTTTGTTACAGTTTTGACTGTTCTGTCTTTTCAGGCTCCAGTATCTCCTGCAATGGGACTCCCTGCTGAGCACTCCCTCATCTCCAACACCAAGGCCACTGAATGCCTCCTCACCCACATTCAGGTGAGTTGCATGGAATTTGGACAACCAGTGCCTTTTCTCTAGTTCTTAGCAGGCAGTCAGGGCAGTCACCCTGCATCAGGGAGAATTACCTTAGCACTTAGATCTAGAAATGGAGCAATGTCATGAGAAACTGCTTCACTTCCACAGAGAGTGATCCAAATATCCACCTCCCACATAAAGACACACTTCCACATGTACACACAGTTTCTGTCTGGGGCTAGGTGGCGAGTGTCACAAATGCCCATGGAGGAGGTGTGCTTGGGGAACTTGGGCTCTAGCCCATATATCACTGCCACATATGCAAGACAAAGTACACGTGGCAGCAGCCACATGGTTATTGCAAATGCCTCTGGGTGGCTGTTACACTGAAGCCTAAAGATAAACTGAAGTAAAAGTGGATCCTCCATATATGTTTTCCACAATCAGAATAATTTAGGATAAAATATGCACAAATTGTGAGTCAGTGCTGAAGAGAATAATTAGAGAAGAAAGATAAGGGAGCTAAAGTAGATGACAAAAGATCAATACGCTGCCTAGGGTGATATTAAGGAGACTGAGGCAAAGCAAATTAGGGGCTCAAAACTTCATTTCTATGGAGGCAGATGTATGGAAGACGGGTTCTTGCTGTGCGTGACCATGGAGACCTCAGGTCAGAATCGAATCTCTGTAATCTCACTTGATGGGACTTGGGAGGGGATGACAGAAATGGTTCTGGGTAGTGAAGGATTTTCCCTTCATAGCTGACACGCAAATTCACTTCTCTGTACAGGTTTAGGGAGCGAGCAGTTAGTCCAGGGTACGAGCGGGTCTTTCTTCCTTCCTGAGGGGAAACTTAGAAGAGAGAGATTAATGTGACAAACTCCAGTCTCCATTGCTGCAGTTGGACTTGGGGCAGCAAATGGTATTTGCTATCTTCCTGTTCCACCGTCCTTTCTAAATTCCCTTCACTCTCAGCTGCCGTCTCTGCTGGTCTCAATGGCTTGCCCGGTAACGTGATCCAAACCCTCACTCCTGAGGAGCCTAGGCCTCGGTAACTATTCCCTTCCCAGACTGAGCTTGGTGCACATGTCTATTCACAGTCACAGTCGGGTAAGGGAGTACCACAAGGTGCGCGCGCGGATCGCCTGGGTGCCACGCGTGTCGCTCCTTGCCCTTGCTGTGTAAAAGTAGCCCAACCTTCTCCTGCTGGTCAGGGTCAGTTACCCCAGTAGGATGGTGACTCATTATTTGCTTGCTGGGCCTAGGACACAGGGAACACAAGGGGACAGGTGTAGCTTGCTATGTCTTCTAAAGGGGAACTTTGGTGGCAAGAGTATGCCCCCTTCGGGACATACTAATCGAGAAGAGCCAAAGTTGAAGGGATGGGAAGCACAAAGTACCCCAGTGGGTCACTGGCAATAATGGCAAGAGGAATCACTCCTACTTCCATTTCTGGGTTCACAGATCCATGGGCTTTTCCTGTGGGGGATGTAGTGCCATATCGACGCCTCTGTTTCGGTGTGTATACTGAATCCTGGAGGATGGCACTCCATCCTTGCCGGGTCTTGCCTCTGAGCTGGCATTTCAGCTGTACCTTCATCAGGCAATCCTATTGCTCTATGATGTCCAGTCGTATTCTGAATGGTACAGTGTGTTATACAACCAGTGCATCCCATGATTATGCGTCCACTGCCCCACCTCCTGTGCTGTGAAATGAAGCATCCTGGTCACATGCTATGTTAATTGCTGTCAGGCATTTTGTAAGCCCCTGAATAGTGGAGCTGGTTGAGGCTGTGCAGGCGGATAAGGCAAACCCATATCTGGAATAAGTATCTATTTCTGTGAGAATGAACAGCTAGATTTTCCAGGATGGAAGGGACTCACATGAAGTCAATTGCTGTCAAGTGGCCCATCAGTCTCCTTAAGGAAAAGTGCCATATTGGAGGCTCAACTTTGGTCTCTGGTGCTAACAGGTTGGGCAACTGAGGTGACAATAATAGCTTCCTGCTGGGCCCCTGTGTGACCTCCATCTCTGACACCATGGTTACCCCATTGTTTCCATTGTGCCAGTTCTGTGGTGGCCAATGATAAAAGCTGGATGGCATCAGTTGGCTGGATCATTTTGTTTACTTGGTTGTTCAGTGCCTTGTCTCCACGGTCGATGCTTGCTGGTGGGTGTTAACCTGAGAATCATGGATCTTCACACTTTGTACCTACTTCCATATGTCCATCCACATGCCAGAATTAGTCACCAGGCTCACCTAAACACAAGAGAGCCAAGAAGTGTATTCCAACTCATATGCTCAGAAAATAGAGAGCAGGAAATATTTGGAGAATAGCAGTAATGACTACCACAGTCTGCATTTGTTATACTCTGCTAGAAGGGTGTCAAGGCATGTTCTTTCTCTAATATTCTACAGTTTTAGAGAAAGTAAATGTTTACTTAACAGCTTTCTTTCTTCCTAGAATCCAAGCAGTGTTTCCTTAGGGCTGGGTTAGAGACAGTGTAACTCTTGAATTTTACTCGCAACACTATTCCCTTACACTTTGTTACTGGTAAAATTACGTTATTCCTGGTGATTTTTGTCCTGTTACGGAGGGATTTTTTAAAAGCAGCTGTTCCATACTCATACAAGTAGGCTTCCAGTGAGCCCACGCAACCAATCTGGCCAGTCACACCCATGCACATCTGAATCCCACAGAGACACAAATCTGGCCTGCCACTATGCTTACAATACCATTTATATTTTTTTGGCCCTCAGTTGATTCTCTCCCCAACTACTGTATAACCTCCTTGAGTGCTGAGACTTTCTCTTTATAACCCCAGTTCCTAGGCCGGTATCCTACCCACTTAAAATGCTTTGTAATATTTGTCATTGGTGATGAAATGATTCTAAAAAGCAAACAAAATGGGTTTTCTGACAAAGATAGCCACCCTTGCAAATAATTCAAGGCAAACAGTTCTCAGAGCATAATCAGAACCCAGAATTCTTTTTACCCAGGGCGCCCACTGCTCTGACCTGTAGCAAACAGAAAACTCTGCAAGTTAGAGCACCGTGTTGACATTTCATGTGGCAAATGTTCAGAGGATCGCAGCTCCTCAGGAAGGCTTTATTGAATCTGAATCCCAGAAAGTAGGACAACCTTAGCCAAGCCTATGTTAATTAAAAGACTATAACCATTTTATTTTATGTACAAGACCTTAAGGTGTTAAAGGCCACCATTTTCAAGTTGAAAAAGTCAGTCTTCAGGGCCCTTGCTTGCTTGCTTTCTTTCTATCTATCTATCTATCTATCTATCTATCTATCTATCTATCTATTAATATCTTTATTGGAGTATAATTGCTCTACAATGGTGTGTTAGTTTCTGCTGTATAACAAAGTGAATCAGCTATACATATACATATGTCCCCATATTTCCTCCCTCTTGCGTCTCCCCCCCACCCTCCCTATCCCACCCCTCTAGGTGGTCACACAGCACCGAGCTGATCTCCTTGTGCTATGTGGCTGCTTCCCGCTAGCTATTGATTTTACATTTGGTAGTGTATATAAGTCCTTGCTTTCTGTTTGTATTCCTTTCTCCATTTTAACTTTTACCCCCAACCCAGAAGCACAAACAAAATGCCTTCTATTTGGGGGAAAGCAAGAAATTGTTTTGATATTTTGTTTTATGACCCAAACCTATATATTACTGGCTCCTGAGGCATTATTTCTCCCTATACACCCATCAGTCACAGCTCCAGGGGTGAAAATATTCCAAAAGAGTATGTAATGTCTGTTATACATTTAGATGCATAAATTTTCATTGTCAAGATGGTGATTTAATAGAAACTTATAGATTCATAGTAGAATATTTTTAATGCCTAGGTTTTTTTTAAAAACAAAGTGTGTGTGTGTTCATTTCTCTCTTCTTGGAAATGTTATTTCTTTGTAATATAGTCTTTATTTATCATGGATGGGTCTAACAAATTTTGGCAATAGGCTAAAGAAAATTAAGGAACGAGCATTTATTCTCTTAAGAGTAAGGAAGTAAAGCATCTTGATTTCATATCCATCATGTCAGTAATAAACCCAAGGTCTCAGGTCCTGTAGCATCAGGCATTTAAGTTGAATATGGGATTTCTCATTTTAAGGTAGTCTTTCTTTGGGACTATAAATCACAGACATTGGATTAGCCCCCCTGAGAATTCAGGTTTGTGCCAGCCTATATTATTTTGAGTATTTTGAGTCTAATTTGAAATTTTTATTTTTAGTGCTTTTAAAAGTATAGTTTTTTTCTCTTTCCCTTCCTCTCCCTCATTCACGTGCTCGTGTCCTCACTCCCGCTCGCTCTCAGCATTAGTTTGATGTTACTGATCTCCTCCACTAATTCCCTCACTGGTTTTGGCAGGAACTTCTTTGCAAAGAAATATAATCACTCCTCTTGGCTATAAAGTGACCTTGGCCCAGTAAGATTATATTGAAGGGGAACCTAAGTTGTTCCTCAGGTGTCACTAGAAATAAGTTGTCTCTGTCTGTTTTTAGAACTGTTGTCATAGTTTCAAGCTCCTGAAATCAAAGTTCAAATTTTTTATCCTCATGTAGGTAGTCTAGAATGAAAGTCAGGAGATAAACTGTAAGATATTTTTCAAGTAATTTGAATAATCCCTCACTGGGAATTTAAGTTGTAAATGCCTTTGATGCATTCTTTTGAAAGTTGGAACAGGAGTGAGTTACAGTAGTAAACAGCTGACATTTCTGTGCAGTGGAAAAGGCAATGGTTATTTTACTTCATCGTGTGTAGTAATTCATCTTCAGGAACTGGGCTCTTCTTACCAGCCGAGGCTATAGGGAGAGGGAGGGAAATCAGACAAGACTGTGACTAGAAATTGTGCTGTGTCTCATCCATTGACTCTCATCTCAGACTTTGGAAAACACCACCTATACAAGATAAGCAATCAAAATATTGTAGAATAATATATGATTGGAGCAAAGAGGAGCTATAAGGCAGCACTGTCCAATGGAAGTATAACGCGAACCACTTCTGTAATTTTAAATTTTCCAGTAGCCACATAAAAAAAAGTGAAAAGAAACAGGTGAATCGAATTGTAATAACATTTAATTAACACAATATATCCAAGGTATTCTCATTTCAACATGTGATTAATATAAAAAATATTAACGAGATACTTTATATTCTTTTTGGCGCTCAGTCTTCAAAATGTGGTATTGTACATTTCTAGCATATCTCAGTTCGGACTTGCCACATTTCAAGGGTTCAGTAGCCACATGTGGTGAGTGACTACCACAGCAGACCAAGCAGGGACGGATAATATCTCATTCAAAACCCTCTCTGACAAATAAGGACTCAGGAACCAGAGAGGTTAAGTCACTTGCCACATGCAAACTGCTGTGTCAGAGAGCAAGACTGAAAACCAGATCTTCTAATTACCTATCAAGGCCACTTTCCACTACTTCAAGAGGTTTTTTTGGCCTGAAATCTTATGGACTTCCTCCCCCAAATTTCAATTTTATTTCGCCTCTGCAGTTTCCATCAAGAAAGAAATATTAAAATAGGAACAGGGGGAGCAGACAGATTCATATGTGAGACTTCAGCAGCGTTCTCATACAAGGCTTAAGAAGGAAGTGACGAGATATTAAATAATATTTTTAAATCTCCTATCTGCTTTAAATGAGTTAAAAATCTCGATGCCTAGGCAAATTATATCTGGGATCATTGAAAGAATGAGATGACATAACAGAACTGCTATTGGTTACCAGGAAAATGATGGACGGGAATAAATGCTAGAGAATTGGCGCATATCCAGATTTCTCTAACTGGAAAAGGCAAATGATACTAGTAGCAAACATGTACATAGTACTTACTAGGTGCTAGGCGCCGGTTCTGAGTGCTTTACACATGTGGCTTCATCGGTTCCTCACAATAATCTTATGAGGTAGGTACTCATACTATCTTCACTTTTTAGATGAGGAAACTGAGACCACAGAGAGGTTAAATAATCTGTTTAACGTATATTGCCAGTAGATGGCAGAGCCAGGATTTGACTCTGGGGTCTAATTCTTTGGATTGGCATTGCACCATGCTGCTCACAGATTTAAGATTTCAGTATCTGTCTAGTTCCCTGCCCTCTTATTCTCCCTTTCTCCCTGGCTGGGAATCATCTGATATCCTCTTAAAAGTTCAGCCCAAGCCAAGTTCTGGGGCAAGAGGTGACTTCAATAAGAGAAGTCCTAGTCTGATGCTTTGGAAGTCCACCATCATATGCTATTGGCTACCATCCCCACCATGACCTTATGTCTCAGTTTGGGGCCCTGGGTCCTTCCTTGTATTATGTATCCCTAATTTAAGTATTGGAGTCTGTTCTTGGACCCTAGCTTGCAACTTGTGGACAGAAGACTCTGATATCCCAGTCTCCTCAGGTCACTGTACAGAACCTTTCCTTGCCTCTACTTGCCTGCCATTTCTATTCCCTGTTACCTCTTTTTATTTTTTTAATACTTATCGATTGACTGATTGATTTGGTTGCGCTGGGTCTTAGTTGCGGCTCCACAACAAGAGAAGCCACCACGATGAGAAGCCTGCGCACCGCAGTGAAGACGCAACACAGCCAAAAATAAAACAAAAAAATAAATAAATTTATAAAAAAAACAGACAAACAACTGTTCTCTTTTTAAAAAAAAAAAAAGAATCAGTCTCTCCCAGTTTGCTTGGTTTTCTGCACAGGTGAATCCTTCCAGTTATGAGTGAAACACCATAGTATCAAGTCATTGAGGTGGGCATTGGTCCTTGGAAAAATTATAAGTGTATTATTAAATAGTTGATTTGGAAGCACTTAAAATGGAAAGTGATTATTGTTAAGAAATCCTTCTAAAACCAAACTCAATTCTTCTTCCCCTCATCTGGATAGTGTTCCGAAAGTTGCCAGTAAGAAGAATGCCTTAGACATAGTGTATCTGGATCTCAGCAAGCTATTAAACAGGGCTATCATACTTTTGTAGATGAGAAGTAAAGAGATGATAGAATAGATATGTGAATTCACATCTGGTCTTGAATGTCAACTTTGAGCTAGATTCCAATACTGTTGTAAGAGCCTTCCTCTTAACCCTGTCCTACTCTACTTCTTATTAAACACTCTAATAAACACTTAATGAGGAAAGCTCAGTGAATGTGTAGAAGATGCAGAATAGAGACGAATAGATTCCATAGCCAGTGACATGTTCAGAAGTCAGAGGGTTCTCCACAAGGTAGAATGAAGAGTTAAAATGAACAAGATTAAATACAATAAGGATGCATACAAATGTATGTATTTTCGTTTAAAAAGTAAACTATACAAAAACAGTATGAAAAAGACATGGACCAACATTAGTATAGTGGTGGTAAAGGGGGAGTCTTAGGATCCTTATATATTGTAAACTCACTGTGAGCCAAAGTGTGCATGGCTGCCAAGGATCGAATGTGATCTTGGACTACATTAGTTATAGTATAATGGGAAGGTTAATTCCGTTGTACTTGGTACCTGCCAAACTCTGCCTGGGTTTTTGTACTCAAATCATGGCAGGCTGACAAACTGCAGTGGATCTGGTACAGGCAGCCAGGGTGGAAAAGGATCTGGAACGAATGGTATGCTGGAGCCAGCTGGTACTCACTTGCTGGAAATTGCTAGATATTCAGGAATTTGGTGAGCTGGTTGTTAAACCCTTAGTAGCTTGAAACGGGCCATGGTGAGAGTATTTACACCATGGTAATCAGCAAATGCCGTAAATCAAGACTTTGTTTTCCAGACAGTGGGTCTGCAAGGGTACCACTGTCAATAATTCCCTGGTATGAAGAATGATTAAAGGCAGACAGAGTCTTACATTCAATCAAAAAAAAGAAAAGAAAAGAAAAACTATAGTGGGGAGAGGATAAGGATTTCAGAGCCGTCTTTAAATACTTAAAGAGTTTAACTCCCATTTACCATTGCAACAAAAAGAATGAAATACCTAGGAATAAACCTACCTAAG
>NC_041234.1:2306143-2314720 GCF_002837175.3 Physeter macrocephalus | reverse complement strand
ATCCTTTTTGACCCACCTCCTAGAGAAATGGAAATAAAAACAAAAATAAACAAATGGGACCTAATGAAATTTAAAAGCTTTTGCACAGCAAAGGAAACCATAAACAAGAAGAAAAGACAACCCACAGAATGGGAGAAAATATTTGCAAATGAAGCAACTGACAAAGGATTAGTGTCCAAAATTTACAAGCAGCTCATGCAGCTCAATATCAAAAAAACAAACAACCCAATCCAAACATGGGCAGAAGACCTCAATATACATTTCTCCCAAGAAGATACACAGATTGCCCGCAAACACATGAAAGGATGCTCAACCCCGCTAATCATTAGAGAAATGCAAAATGGATAAAGAAGATGTGGCATATATATACAACGGAATATTACTCAGCCTTAAAACGAAACAAAATTGAGTTATTAGTATAGTAGTGAGGTGGATGGACTTAGAGTCTGTCATACAGAGTGAATTAAGTCAGAAAGAGAAAAACAAATACAGTATGCTAACACATATAGATGGAAACTAAAAAAAAAAGAAAAAAAATGTTCTGAAGCACCTAGGAGCAGGACGGGAATAAAGACGAAGACGTAGAGAATGGACTTGAGGACACGCAGAGAGGGAAGGGTAAGCTGGGACAAAGTGAGAGAGTGACATGAACTTTTATATACTGCCAAATGTAAAATAGATAGCTAGTGGGAAGCAGCCGCATAGCACAGGGAGATCAGCTCGGTGCTTTGTGACCACCAAGAGGGGTGGGATAGGGAGGGTGGGAGGGAGACGCAAGAGGGAGGAGATATGGGGACATATGTATATGTATAGCTGATTCACTTTGTTGTAAAGCAGAAACTAACACACCATTGTAAAGCAATTATACTCCAATAAAGATGTTAAAAAAAAAACTTAAAGAGTTCAGATGTTCTTTCTCAGCAAATCAGAGCAGTCTTCTCCAACACTCCCATCTTTAAGGATAGAACAGCCTGAGCTCTCACAACCTCTCCACCCATCCGGAGGTGTGGCCCCAAACTGCCAGTCACTAGTGAGTTTCTTATATTATCTTTAAAAGTTATGCGAATCTTACAGTTTGCCCCATAAATGATCCATATCTCTCTGAATATAAAAATAATGGATTGAAGAGGCACTTCTCAAACTTTTCTGTGTATGAATCACCTGGTGATCTTGTTAACATGTAGGTTCCAATTGAGTAGGTCTGGAGGAAAGACTGAGATTCTGAATTTCTCATAAGCCCCCAGGTGGTGCCAGATCTGCTGGTTTGTGCATACTCTGAGTAGCAAGGGTTTAAATTATGGACTAGTCTCTTTTCTTGCCTTCTTTTCCCCCAACTCCATCTTCCAGTAAATTCAGCACCAAGGGTGTTTAATCTGTATTTAATGTCTGTCTCCGATAGAGACACAAGCTTCTGGGGGTATACACATGTGCCTCTGAAAAACTCGGAGTTAAAACTTTTTAGACTTACTTGTATTTCATTATTTGTCCTCTTGTAGAATTCCTTTTTATTGAACAGCACTTCAGCCTTTGTACTTTCTGTCCATACTATCATTATGAGAAACAGTGGAGGAAATTCATTCTTTGACCCATTGTAGGAAAATTGTCAAGGGCGTCATCCACTTTGTTACATTCTGTTCTCTGTTTGAGGACTCGAAGGAACTTCAGTTTTATTTCTAGCAATTGCTTCTTCTGAACAATTTATTCTTTTTGATCTTACCAATACCCTGAATCTCGTAATTGGATGCATTTTCCTCTCTGACTCAACATTCATTCAACATATACTGACTGAGCACCTGCATGGGGACACAGCAGAGAACAAAATGGACACATATTCCCGTTCGCATGGAGCCTTTTTGCAGTTTCTCTTCCCTCCCATTGTTAGGGAATATCTGACTGTTAGGAAATACAGAACCACATTGGAGGCCACCTCCAAAAACCCTAAAAGACCTGGTAAAAAAGACATTTGTGGTTTGAATCTGGCTCCTGGGTGTGTGAATTTCTAACCCTCATTTTCTCTTTACTGGATTCTCTCAACTTTTCATTTTTCTCTTTGGATACCCTGTGCATATTATTAGTTGTAAGCTGCCTCAAATCCTCTATGGAATGAGACAGTATATAAATAACTCATTAAATATGTGGAGCTGGAAAAATCAGAACTAAAGCCAATGCAGTAAAGTTATAGGGAATCACACTTTAGCCTCATGTACAGATAGTCTAATGTCCTGAAAAGAAATGGCTCACCTTATAATATAGTGACGTTTTGGACACTGATATTGGCAGTTCACCTTTGGGGAATTTTGACATGGTGCTTCCCGACATGAAGGGCATTCGTACTAGGTAATACCGCAGGTGCCTTTCAATAATCGGATTGTATAGAAATGTCCATGATTTCAATTCTTCTGCAGACAACAGTGGCTCCTCCTTTCCCTACTAGCCCCAGTATCTTTTGGAGAAGATGAATTCTTTAGGGAAGATGGTGGGCTCTGGGGAATCCCACATGTCGGGGTGGGGGCAGTTTTGGAGACGGAGAGGGGCTTCTGCCAGAAAAGCAGCCCAGGGCTCAAATCCTCCACCTGGGGTGTGTTTTGTGACACTCACTAAAATCTAAACTCCTGCTTTTTCTTCTAACTTGTCTTGATCCAATTCATGGTTTTCTTCAGATGAATAAAATATCCTTGTATTTATAGTGGATGCCGTAAACCAGCCAGCCATCATATTTTTTATATCATAAGCAGCTGCTGTCTGAGCCAACACAGAGTAAGAGAGGCCGATTTGTATTTTTACAACCAGATATGAAGCCAGCTTTCAATAATTTGGGAAGCACATGCTGCCACTTGTGATCCTTAGGGTGCTAATGTTTAAATGAGTCCCTAAAGTTTGCAGAGACTACAATTAATATAACCCTGAAAGGTAGCCCCATTTTAGCCACTTACTCGAAAACAGGAAATTTTAAAGAATTAATTGATTTTAGCTTCAATATGAAATATTGGCACTTGTGATGATACTACTCTGTGAGTAGATAGAGGCAGCATTTATGACCTTTTTAACTACATTCCATTCACTGAAAAATGACAACTATGCTAAAGAAATACTTTCCTCCTTGCTGCCGGCTTCTCCCAGCGAGAGCTTTTAGCAAAGGGCATAGAAAGTCCTGCCAATAAATAACAAAAATTTACTATCCCCACCATCATTTTACAGTCTTGCCCTCCCACAAGAGGAGCACAGAGAGCAGAATAGATGAAATCAACCTGCTTTGCTCAGCACCAAGGACATGTCATTACTCAAACTGGGCGACTAAGGGGGGGGGGATTAGTCTAGAAGAAATACACAGACTGAAAATGATGTTGCCCCAGACACGTTTTGTGGTGATTGTTCTCGTCATAGTCATTATTCCAGTTTTCCGCCACTAATGGCTACCTGCCCCAATTTTTCCAGTGCCACAGAAATCAGAATTGTCTTCACCTTCTGAAGACACTGAAAGACAGAAATCTCTTGAGTCGAAAGCCATCTAGAAGGAATCATTTCTGTATTCCTTTTGTGGGACTGAACATTCCCCTTCTGTATGAGAGAGACTAGGATGCTTTAGAAAGTGCATCTTCAGACTCCTTGAATTGAGGAAGGAAAAGAGACAGAGCCAGAAAGAGCTTAACTGGAATGAAAAGCATTTTCCTGGACACTGCTCTCCTGAATTAATTAGGTCCAGCATGGGCAGCTTAAAGAGCTTCTTGGGGGAAAAATTCCTTTCTTGTATGACTATTTCTAGCCAGGCTGCATGCAGAGGAGTGCTTTCTAGCCTTTGGTCCGGGCCATTGCAACCAGAATCCAAACAACTGTTTGTTATTCCTATAAGGAACTTTGATCATCTGAAAGGAAATAGCAGGATGTATGAAAAGACCCAGATTTCTCTCCATTAGTGGTTTCAAGGGCTCTTGGTATAGCGATTCTTGAAATTACAATTACAGTTCATAAAGTTTCTCAGACAAAGCCCAGCTATTAGATTTGGTTTCAGAAAAGGAGCAGGGAGTGCTCATCCTCTATTTCAAAGAACCTCAGCTTTACCCTCCTTGTCTAAGTCCTGAGGAAAATAACTTGCACTGGGGGGTGGAAAAAATGTATCTTTCTTCCTTAGTAAGCACATCTCTTACGCGGGCCTCTCGCCGCTGCGGCCTCTCCCGTTGCGCAGCACAGACTCTGGACGCGCAGGCTCAGCGGCCATGGCTCACGGGCCTAGCCTCTCCAAGGCATGTGGGATCTTCCCGGACCGGGGCACGAACCCGTGTCCCCTGCATTGGCAGGCGGACACTCAACCACTGCGCCACCAGGGAAGCCCATAAGCACGTCTTTTTAAAACTTGGCCCAAGTTCTCTCTTTTTCCCCATGATCAAGGGGCTTAATTCCCATATGCAGGCTATTATTGTCATAGCTAATCCCTTGCTGCTCTAAATACATCTTTTATAATGCTGCAGATTTCAATAGATTCTTATTACTCTTTCAGTTACAGCAGTGGTATACCCAAACGCTCCCCAAGCAAGACATGCACAGGAGCAAGAGGCAAGGCACCAATGATTAGGTGGGTGTCTACGATGAATCAGGCACTGGGCTAGTGTGAGACTGGTGGAAACGTCTAGTGGCCTGGTGGAAGCCTCCATCCATATGCTGTAAGGATAGTATAATGGGCCCCACCTTAGAGATGGAGGAACTGAGGCTCCCTTTGCAAGGAGATTCAGCCCTTCTCCCAAGTTTCTACAATTTGAACCCAGATAGTCTGACCTCAGAGCCCATGCTTTCTGATATGCCAAACTGCCTCTTGCTGAAGGACAGATGATATAGTCTCCATTTAGCAGATGGCAATATTTAAGGCTAAGAAGGTTTTTAACTTTCCCAAACTCTCACAGTAATCCTTGCCAGGTTGATGTTTCTGGAAATCTGTTTACTGTACCAAGCCATTCGGTACAGGAACTCAAGACAGATAATCTGGCTGAATCAAAGTGTTGCCGGAGCAGTGTATAGGCTATTTAAGAGATGCTCCAACTTGATTATGGAACCTATCAAAAGTCATCTTATACAGGGACTTCCCTGGTGGCGCAGTGGTTCCTCTGTGTCCGTCGGGGGTTGGTTCCAGGACTCCCACGAATGCCAAAATCTGCGGATGCTCAAATCCCTTATATAAAATGGCTTAGTACACTCGGTTCGCTGTATGCACGGGTTTTGCATCCACAGATTCAGCCAACTGCAGATCAAAATACCAAGTGTCGACTGTACTCAGTGTAAAGAATAGCTTCAGATCAGAGCTTTCCTTGGAGATGGTAGAATCCTTCCACCATGACATCTACCAACTTGGTTATGTTATACTGTCTCATGGGTGGCCTGCAACCGTTCATCTTTACTATTTTGTTGCACTAGCTCATTACTGGGGTTTCCTGTCTTCATGACAGCAATGTGGGATTCTGATTTCCCTCTTGAGCTATGCAAGCATGGTACCCATTAGTACTGAGTCATGAGTCAAAAGCTGTGTTTCTACACTATTCCTGGAACCACCGCACAGAGAATAAATATGCACTCCAATAGGTCTCATCATAGCCGTTCCTGGATACGGCAAACCATACAAGGTTAGCAGAATGGGACAAGGATACCTCCCCATTACTTATACAAACCCACCCTGGGCATCTGTGTCTGGGGAGGACCCCCTGGATTTCTACATACCTCATGGGAGAGTCAGGTCAGGGCAGTAGATAGACTCTAGTAGGGGACCGTGGTGAGGGCTAATATCTGGTCACTAAAATCCATCCTCCCCATCTTCCTTAGTAATAGAGTTGTTGCCAGACACGTTGAATACCTCTCCCGTGTTCTTGCATTTGAGCCCCTCTGTACAGCCAACAGTATATTTAAATGTAACTGCCTAGCTACACATTTCCTAGCATTCCTTGCAGTTATTTGTAGCCATCTGACTATGCTCTAGACCAGTGGTTCTCAGAGCATCATCATCATCTGAGAGTTGGTTAGAAATGCAAGTTCTTTTGGGCCCCACCCAAGAAACTCTGGGGTTGGGGCCTGCAGTCTGTATTTTAACAAGCCCTCTGGGGGATTCTGATGCAGGCTAATGTTCTTGAAAACGGAATGTGAGTAGAAATAATGTGTGTCCCTTCAGTGCCTAGGTCTAAAGACATTGAATATGCCTCTTCCATGCTTTCTTGCTACTTCCAGGCTAGAACCAGACAAGCTTTAACCATGCAGGTAGTGACAATGCTTTAGGGAAGGTTTTATGCTAAGTTTCATGCCAGTTTGATGAAGCTAAAGGATCTTTCAGACTTAAGTTTAAATGCATAGGGTGAAAAACATAGGATTAAAAATAATTTGTATTTATCAAGTCTGTGAAATTGTACTATATGTACATTTTTAATAATGCATTAACTAACAATATCTGGTAGTGGGTCTAATGACTTCCATAAATCCAACATATCTGCAACAATTGTAATATGATATGGAGAGTATCTGTGATTTCTATTAGTGACTAAGTCCCAGGTACTGCTAATACTATTATGGGTTGTTGTCTACATTCATAATGTAAGGAAATGCTGAGTTTCAATGAGGGATTTGTGGTAGGCTAAATAATGGTCCCCAAAGGTATCCATGTCCTAATCCTCAGAACCTGTGACTTTTACCTTACGTGGTAAAAGAGACTTTACAGCAAATGTGATTAGATTAGGATACTGAGATGGAAGATCATCCTGGATCATTCAGGTGAGCCCTAAACATAATCACAAGTGTCCTCCTGACCTCCAGAACTGTAAGAGAATAAATCTATGTTGTTTAAAGTCACTAAGTTTGTAGTAATTTGTTACAGCAGCAGTAGGAAACTTATATAAGGTTAGTTAAAATAATGGTAATTTTCCCCCATCCAAGTTCATGAACCTCCAGAATTCTATCCATGGGCCCCCCAGGTTAAGAACCCGTACCCCTAGGGGTTTGGCAAGCTACAAAGTGGAAGGAACCTGGGTCCCTGAATGACTCTAGGGGGCAGAGCTGCTTGGGTTCTCTTTGTTATAGTACCTTAGCTTCCCTTAACTCTTATGGGGAGTAGGAAATTCCTCAAGAGGAGGTAGGGAATAGATCTAAGGAAATCATATATGGACAGGAGAAAGAATCCATAGCACCCCAGCCCACCAGACTAAGGAGCAAACAGTGCTGATGAGCAGTCGGGGCTGGAAACCCAACAACCAGAAAGTTCAAACATTAGTCAAATGTGAAGAAATAAAGAAAAGAATATCTAGTTTTAATTATACAGTTTAATTTTTTTCTTATCAATGAATGAAAAATGTCTAAATTCACTCTGGGGCAGAAATATATAAATTATTATTAGAAGGTGATTATAATTTAATTACAGTTTTATTTCATTTAATGCCTCAAATGCTCTCCTGGAAAGTTAGAGGAAAATCTATCAATTTTTTTCTTGAATATAATTATGATTTTGGAGCTTCCATCCATATACAAAAGTCAACTTGATTTTTATACATCAGCAGTTTTACACATCAGGAAAATAATTTTTAAAAAATACCAATTATAATGATAACAGAAGTATTTAAGGTATCTAAGAATAAATCTAACAAAAATATATAAGAATTCTCTGGAATAAATTATAAAACTTTTTTGAAAGGTGTTAAAGACCTAAATAAGTCATTTATGAACATACTATGTTCATAGATAGGAGGATTCTACTCTACCCAAATTGATCTACACATTCATTGGAATTCCAACAAGCTTGATCTTGGCATGCTGTTTCTAAAACATACATGAATAGTAATGCCCAAGGATAACCCAGATGCTCCTAAAGAAGAGAAAGCAGGTGGAGAAACTTGACTCCCCAAATATTATGACTTGTTATGTAACTATAGTAAAGACAGTGTACTTTTGACAAGGGCTAGACAATGGAACAGGAAAGAAACCCCAGACACAGACTCATACATATATGAAAACCTGATATGACAGTTATAATTGAAAATTTGGGAAAAAAATGAACTATTCAATACATGGTTGTGGGAAAATCACCTATTCCTAAGGGGAAGGAATGGAAATGAATACCTACCTCACCATACACCATATGAAATGAACCTTTACCTTATTATACACAAACATCCATTCTAGATGGATTAAGAACTTAAATGTGAAAGGCAAACGTTAAAAACTTTTAGAAGAAAACAAGAAAATATTGATATGACCACCCTGGGGGTAGGGAATGATTTCTTAAATAAGACACAAAAAGTTTAAACTTTAAAGAAAAAGATTGATGCATTTGGTTACATTAAACTTCAGGACTTCTTTATATAAAAAGTCACCATTAATAGAGTGAAAAAATAGCCACAATTTGAATGAAGATATTTGGCATGCTGTTTCTAACAGTTTTTTTGTTAGAAAACTAACAAATAATCCTTTTTTTTAAAACATCTTTATTGGAGTATAATTGCTTTACAATGGTGTGTTAGTGTCTGCTGTATAACAAAGTGAATCAGCTATACATATACATATATCCCCATATCTCCTCCCTCTTGCATCTCCCTCCCGCCCTCCCTATCCCACCCC
>NC_041234.1:2293245-2306108 GCF_002837175.3 Physeter macrocephalus | reverse complement strand
CTCTAGGTCCATCCACCTCACTACAAATAACTCAATTTCGTTTCTTTTTATGGCTGAGTAATATTCCATTGTACATATGTGCCACATCTTCTTTATCCATTCATCTGTTGATGGACACTTAGGTCGCTTCCATGTCCTGGAACAAATCATTCTTATCCAGAATGTATTGTATGTATATGTTATCCATTTTTTATACAAACACACACATCTTTGTGTATGTGTGTGTGTGTTTTCTATTGCTGTGTAACAAATAACCCCAATACTTAGAAGTTTAAAGCAACACACATTTATGATCTCACAGTTTCTGTAGGTCAGGAATCTGGACAAGGTTTAGTATCATCCTCTGCTTCAGGCCCTCTCACAGGTGGCAGTCATCTCAAAGACTGACTGGGCAGGATCCACTTCCAAGCTCACACTCATGTGGTTGTTGGCAGGATTCAGTTCCTCGCGAGTTGTTGGACTAGGGCCTCAGTTCCTCATGAGCTGTTGGCAGGAGGCCTCCCTCAGTTCCTTGACACGTGGGCCAATCCATAGAGCCTCTCACACATGGCAGTTGGCCTCATCGGGGGAGCAAGCCAGAGGGCAGGAGAGGGTGCCAGCAAGAGAGAGCGTGCTAGGAAGACACAATCACAGTGTTTTGTAACCTAATCTTGGAAGGGACAGCTTATCACTTTTGACATATTCCATTTGTTGGAAGCACATCACTAGGTCCAGTCCACACTCAAGTGGAGGGGTTACACAAGAGCATGAGTATCAGGAAGTGGGGATCGTTGGAGGTCATCTTAGAAGTCTGCCTATTACAATACATATTAACCCAATGGAAAATTATGCACAAGGCTTTAACAAATATTTTACAGCCAGAGAAACACAAATGACCGTACACAATTGAAAAACTGTTTATTTCATTAATAATTAATCAATTAATTATTAATACCACAATGAGTTACCATTTCATGCCTACCAAAATGCAAAATTGAGAAGCGACCGTAACAATTGTTGGTTATTTCTGTATCTTGGAGCAATACTATTCCGTATACACTGTTGATAAGCGTGCAAATTGGTACAGCAAAATTTTGGAAAAGAATTTGGCATTACCTAGTAAACTTCACATTCAGAAACCTTCAGCCTGCTAATTTTACTCTAAAGAAACCCTTGTGCATGTGCCTCAGGAGAGATGTATAACAATGTACATAGCAGCCTTATTTATGATAGGCAAAAACTGAAAAAGCAATGTCCAACACTGGTAAAATGAACAAATAAATTGTGATATAACCATACAGTAGAATAATATACAGCGGTGAAAATGGATAAACGATACCTATACACATGAGCATGAAGAAACATTAAAAAAAGCATAGCATTGAGTGAAATGAGCAATGCACAAAAATACAGTATGATTCCATTTATATAAAGTTCAAGGACAAGAAAAGCCAAATAGTTTATATATCTATATCTCTATCAAGGATGTGATTAGCAAGAGTAGAATAATGGTTTTCTGAGGTGAGGGATAGAATAGTATCAGGGAGGAGACACACAGGAGTTTCAAAGGTGTTGGGCAGTGTATACTTAAGTGGTTTTCTTTATTTGTTATCTCAGCAGTGAACCCACAGTATGTTATTTTGTGTATATGGTTTTTTCAAGCTAAAAATGTATGGAAAAATAACCGCAGCTAATGTTTATTCAGCATTCCTCTGTGCCAGCCACTTTGCAGATGTTCTTATTGAAAGAATGAATTCTGTGCTTTTATTTTTATTTATTTATTTTACTTTCAGGAGTGTTTACCTAAAACAAAATAGAACGTATTGTGTTTAAAGCAAGGGTGAAATCATGCAATAATAAAAACAATGAGGAAAATGCTAATACCCAGTTCAAGAATAATTTTGCCTTTATACAGAATACAGAATTTAAAACCATTTTATCTACCCATAGAACCCTCTGAACCAAAAGTAGCCACATGGACAATCAGACTAGATTAGAGTTTCTCTACCTCAGCATTACTGACATTTTGTGCTGGATCATTCTTTGTTGTAGAGGGCTATCCTGTATACTCTAGGATGTTAAGCAGTTTTCCTGGCCTCCACCCACTAGATGCCAGTAGGACCCCTTCCCCAGTTGTGACAAAAATGTCTCCAGACACTGCCAATTGTCACCTGGGAGGCACAATTGTCCCTGGTTGAGATCCACTGAACTAGATGGTCTTGACATGTTCAGTGGAAGTACATATATAGGGAACCTATCACATGTCTATTTCATATTCCCTTAGTAGTTCTTGTTCATTCATTTATTTGCCCAACATTTACTGAGGTACATTCTCTGAGAACTAAATGTCAAGTAGCTTTAGTAGTTATATCACCACTCCAGGTCTCTTGAGCATTACTCACTTGCCAGCAGAGATGCCAGCTCAGAAAGTACCCAATAGTTTATAATCACCATTCTGCACTTTTTTTAGTTTCAAGTTTATTTAAAAATAAATAGAAAGGTAGACTTCGGCAGGATTCAAAGATGTATTAGTGACCAGTAGGTTTTTACTGACCTTAAAGGGGGCCACTTATCCCCTCCACAACTCAGGGCTAATGCAGTTTCTTTGAAGTTTTGTTGGGTTTAGCATATGAGGAGCTTCCAGCTATGTAAATTCAGTGGCTGCTTTAATTGATTAAATCATAACCTGAGCTAAGTGGATATGCTGAAAGCAAGATTGACCTGTATTAAAAATTTAAGGGGGCTTCCCTGGTGGCGCAGTGGTTGAGAGTCCGCCTGCCGATGCAGGGGAGGCGGGTTCGTGCCCCGGTCCGGGGGCCACTGAGCCTGCGCGTCCGGAGCCTGTGCTCCGCAACGGGAGAGGCCGCAACAGTGAGAGGCCCGCGTACCGCAAAAAAAAAAAAAAAAAAAAAAAAAAAAAAAAAATTTAAGGGAAGAACATTTTAAAAAGTTAATGCACGCACTTATATGCATGCATAGATATTTTTTCTACTCTCCAATGAGAAAGATTTTCAATATCTCTGTACATATTAAGTGTAGGCTGCAGACTTTATCAAGCCCTTTGGATGTTCATTTGGTTCGCTTAGTCATTTTAAAGACTCTCCTCTAGCTGTGCATGATTTGCTCTTTCTCTTTCCTTGCTCATATTTTTAAATCGTGCATTTACAAGGAATTAAAAGAAACTCCTAACTTGCAGTGTAATTGTGCATGAGGAGTGTATTTTGGTCCCTGCCGCTATGTCAGAGCCTCAGAGCAAGGATGCTGTTGCCATAGAGACAGAGATGTCGAGCTGGTTTCATCACCTTTGCCCTGCTATTTAAAATCATACTCACAGCAAAGCTCTGACAGACATAGGGCTTTCTCTGGTAGGTCAATCACCTCCTCCCTTTTTCTCTTTTAAAAACAACAACTTGGCAGATTAATGCCATTTTCATTTATGACTGTTATAAAACGTAATGTAAATATCCTCCTGTACAGATTGAATGGGTAGCTCTTTGTGTTGTTTTGTTCCAGCATGAAACTGAAATTCCTTGAGAGTTTGCCAAAACCAGTTCCTTTAATGGGTTCTGCTTAGGGTTCTACCCTCTCTCTTGGCTCTCTGACAGTACCAGAGCAGTGGGTAGAGAACAGAGAGATGCCAAGGACATTACGGGATGAGGTGAAAAGCAGTAGAAAGGAAATTAATCACAGGCTTTAAAAATGTTGTTTAAACAAAGCCCATTGTGTTTGGGGGTAGGCACTCTCTTACACTTGTGGTGGATGAGTGGGCCAGTACTGCCTTTCTGGAGGCAATTTGCTAATACATATCAAAAGCCTGAAAAATGTCCTTTGCCCCATCAGTGACAGTCCTAGCAAGTTTTTCTAAGAGAACATACGTGAATGTAAACAAAGATTTGCATACAGGATTATTCATCACAGTTTTATTCATTTATTAAATATGAGTGAAGTCATATTTTAACAATTGAAGGAAGTTAATCAAGTTAATTAAAGACCTTCAGGTTTTTGGGGGGGTTTTTTTGTTTTTGTTTTTTGGTTGTGCTGTGAGCCTTGCAGGATTTTAGTTCCCTGACCAGGCATTGAACCTGGGCCCTTGGCAGTGAAAGTGCCGAGTTCTAACCACTGGACCACCAGAGAATTTCCATCACAGTTTTATCTATGATGGTGGAAAACAAGAAATAATCAGTTTCAGAAACATGTCCGTAAAAGGGGATTGGTTAAATTAATTTTAGTACATCACACAATGGAATACTAGGCAACTGTATTAAGTAATAGTGCAGAAGCTTATTTATTAACCTGAAAAGATGTTCAAGTGATACTATTTACTAAAAAAAAAAGCAGGTTGCAAATCACTAACACTAAGTGTGTTTGTATTCCATAAAAAATAATTGTAGAAGCATACACATATACATTTGGGGAAACTGGAAGGTTATATGCCAAGTTTTGGTTCTTTGAGTGTTGTTGTAATTTCTTCTTTTTACTTCTCTAATTTATAAGTTTTACAGTGACCTTCCATTACTTGTATAATTTTAAAAGTCTATTAATAAATAACTAATTTTACTTACGTAAAATATTTTTTAATTAAAAAAAGTCCTAGAAGCTTTCCTTAAAGAAAGGGAATTTTTATTCAATGTCCCAAGAATTCCAAGACTAACTCACTGTCTTCTGTTCTCAAATTGATTCTTCACAAATTTGGTGGGGGGTGGCAATTTATTATTTTGGGGCCCATGAAAGACAGCTAGTTAAATCCAGTTGAAAGCATTGAACCTACTGAATTTTTGAGCTACTGTCAACCACTGTCCAGAATAGCCCCCAAGAAAGCATGTCTCACACTATCACCTCGCAGAACTCCCGGGTCCCCAAGTAACGACATCTGTGAGGGCCAGCTCTATAGAGGGGAGGCACCAGCTGCCGTGAGAGCTGAGCAGAGCTGCAGATGAAGGGATTCGATAGTCCCATCTCTGCCCTCTCAGAACCCTGCCAATGGAGATTCAGGGATGGGGGTGGGGAATAAACCTTGAGCAAATCATAAATAAACTTCCGGCGAGGATGTGATTTCAACTCTCCACGCATACTCTCTCTCTCTCTCTCTCTCTCTCTCTCTCTCTCTCTCTCTCTCTCTCTCTATCTCTCTCTCTCTCTCTCTCTCTCTCTCTCTCTCTCTCACACACACACACACACACACACACACCCTGCAGATGAATATGACATTACCAATGGCAGCTTTTCCCAGTATGAAGGAAGGAGGGTGGTGGTGAAAGGGTCTTCCCTTGTCACCTGTATTTATTATTTCCTTTCCTAATGGAGAAATTTTTGTGAGTCCAAAATAATGTGCAGAAGCATTTGATGTGAACAGTTGAGACACAACTTCAGTACTCATTACTCGGGTAACTCTCCCCCTCTCCAATTTTCTCAACACCGTCACACCAAACCAGATAAACTCTTGGGGCACAACAAAGCATATGACAGCCTGAACGAGATTTCCACGAACCCACTGTAAAGCGTGGGTACCATATTAACCGTGGAGATCTGCAAACTGCCTGGTGGGAGGAGTGGCCCTTTCCAACACGCCTTTGCTGCTCCGCACCCCCGGAGGGGCGTGGCCTTCATTCTCTGCCAGGCCAGGCAGGGAAGCTGAGGTGCCCGAGTTCCCCCTGACCTGCCTCAAAACTTCACCCTCAGGTTTCCATTGACTGCCTGCTCGCCGGGAGTCCAGAGATGGCCCTGACGCTGGACAGGCGAGGCAGATCAAAGGCACAATGCCTCCTCAGGTTGCCACTAACCGAGCACTTCAAATGGTAGCCTTTAATCACAAGAGCAGCATCTGCATGGGCTTTGGATTTTGAAAAACAATATTGGCCAAAAGGTACCAGACAGAAAGGTCTAGAAAAAAGCACTAAAATACAGGGGAGAAAAGATATGTCCATACTAAATATAAGGCAGGCCATTGCTTTTTAATTTCCCCAATATTGCTTTATATATGGTACTTTTTAAAAAAAAAAAAAAAAGGTCAGGATGTACCTGTATTTCAGATTAGCTCAACCGAATTTTACTTAACCTCTGTGTGCCTCACTATCCTCTTCTGTAAAATGGTAATAGAAATAGAAAATACCCCATAGGTTTGTTTTGAGGGTAAAATGAATTAGTATGTGTAACCCCCTCAAAGCCCCTGGCATGTGGTGAATGCTCAGTAATTACCATTATCGTTATCACTGTCGTTATCATTACTAAGCATCCCTTACTACCAGGCCCTCTGCTGAGAGTTGTATGTCTAATAGTTGAATCTTTTTTATTGAACTATATCATTCCACTGTATGAACACTATTTATCCATTCTTCTACCAATGAACACTTGAGTTTTTTGTATTTTTTGGCTATTATTAATAAAGCTGGTACGAACCATCTTGTACTTGTCCTTTGCAGGACATATGCACCCATTTCTTTGGGGTACACACCTTGGAGTATAATTACTAGATCACAGTTCAGCTTCAGTAGATACTGCCAAATAGTTTCCAAAGTATTGCCAGTACGTATTTATTAAGCACTTATTTCGTGTCAAGCATGGAACCATGGAGCTACAGGGTAAACAGGACACAGAGTTAGAAACACTACCCCCCCCCCCGCCCCGAATAGCACTTGAAACATCTTGGCTTCTACTATCCCCCTTTATCTTCCAGTAGAACATAATGAGTGCCACAGAACTGATAGAAGAGTTGAGAAGCAGAAAATATCAGCAATGTGCTTACAATCTCCCAGATCACAAAGCCAGTTAGCAGCAGAACTGGATTAGTAGAGGAACAACAACAACGAAATTCCACTCTTTGGTCTATACAGCTTGGTCATAAACCTTCAAAGGGAAGCCATCCTCGGGTTTATGCAGTAGTGGGCAGTTCCTGCCCCTGCCTGCCTTTATTAGACTAATGTGCAGTACATTAGCAGAGTGTATCTGGGACCCTAGGGAGCTCCTGAAATCCTTCTCTGTGCTCTTGAAAATCCCAGAATTGAGCTACCTGAGCTAATCCTTAGTTTGGCTCCAGGAGAAGGCAAACAAGAGGAACATCAGTTGCTCCCTTTCCCTCAGCGTAAGAAAACTGGATATCTTAAGAAAAAAGAGAGAAATAAAATATTCTGGTAGCTACAGTTAAATGTTCTCCTTGCCACAGATCAGTACATTCTAAACTCAGCGTGGGGATGAATGGATACGAACAGTCCTGGGTAGAGGGGATAGACCGGGGTTTCTCCACCTCGGCACTATTGACGTTTTGGTCTGGATCACTCTCCGTTGTTGGGGGCCGTTCTGTGTATTGTAGGATGTTCAGCAGCACCCCTGGCCCCCACCCACAGATGTAAGTAACACCCCCAAGCCCCAGTTGTGACAGCCAAAAATGTCTCTAAACATTGCCAAATATCCCTTGGGGGGCAAAAGTGTCCCTGCCTGAACCACTGGGATATACTGCTGTTAAGGATGTAGGACAGTTGAACTTTTATATTTTTCATCATTTCAGATCCTGAACATGTAAAGATTATAAAGCAAAAGGGCTGACATTTAATATCACAGAACTTTGATACTCTCTAGACAAGTGTCAGGAGCACTTAGTCTTTTACTTCTTGAAGGGAAATACGCTAGAATACTAAAAAGAGTAATAAACAGAAAATCCCATTTCAATTCTTGAAAAGTCTGAATTATTCAATTTTTCAATATGATCTTATTTCAAATTCGGCGGAGTGAGGTCTTCAGTTACCTCTTTGTTGAATAATAATTTGCAATTGCATATCGGTTATATATCGATAGATATTTCCAAAGGGCTTTAAGGTCTTTGAAAACAATTTCTTCTCTTAAATGCTTAGTTCTTGTTGATATTACGGATATATGTGATTTTCTCTATCGCTGAATAGAAGCTTTGGTAAACAGATGCTAAAATTTTGGACCTTGTCTAATTATGTCAGCTGGGTCAGAGGATTATTTATTCCAAAGAAGGAACTTCTTTCCCATTATGATAAAGGTTTAACAGTTTGTATCTCTCTTATTCATTCATTCAGTTAAAGAAAGTAATTATTGAGCACTTACTAGGTGCTCTGCCCTGGGGATATAATGATCCACACGACAGGCTCAGAGAGCATGCTGGTGGTGTTAGGTGGAAAGGGTACTACTGAGCCATCAGTAGTGGCAAGTTCTTAGTTCTGATCTGCCAATGGCCAGCTCTGAGACCTTTGGAGGGGCACTCCGTCTTTCTAGAACCATCTATTAAATGAGATAGGTAGATTAACTGAAATGGCAGACAGTACCAACTCACATCAACTGCTATTGGCTACCCAGAGCAGTTGATTTATGAGGCTCCATCTTCACTCAGTGGCGGAGAAGGCTATCCGTGATTACTGCTGTCTGCCATGGGCACACTATGGGAAACGGATAGCACCCCACATGAATTCACCATCCCTGGGTTCCTAAGGCTTCAGATTCTATGATTTGCAAGAAATCTCCCTTCCCGCTTCAGTATAGTTTAGCGCGGGAGAGCAAGGGTATTTAAGTTTCTTACTTTGGAAACAGGCTGTATTCTCCCTTTTCCCTTATCCTCCGCTTCTAATTCTCTTGGTTCTAGAGAAGAATTGTAAGTTATTCCACAATATAATTCCCCCTAAGGTTAGTCTTCAATATTCTCTGACATCTTGTTCTGTCTTTGAAAAGATCAAATTAGGCAAAATGTGACCTCTCTTCATTCAGGGCCGTTTTGGGTAAATGACTTTTCAGTGCAGTGAGAGATGACTGTTTTCTTAATTTTGAGCAGATGAAAATAGACACCAATCAACAAACCTTTGGCTAAGGGGAAAAAATCTTTTAAACTCACATTTTGCTTCAATTACATTGAGGACAAAGGAGCACATTGCACCCTGTGCATGAATAGATGCTCCATTATTCAAAACAACATCAACGAGCATTCCGTCCCCTATAGAAAATATGCAGTCACTGTTTAATTCAATGGTAGGATGCAAATTTAAATTCCCAGAAGGGGAAGACTGTTAATGCCATTTAAATTGGTTGTAAATTACAGATAATACGCTTGAGACCCCCGAATACAGATTAGTGGAGTATTGCTTTAGGAATTCAGTTCTGGTTTGAACTTACTGTGTATTTATCTGTGAAATATAAAGCCATGAAGGCTTGTTTACAGCTACATTTTATTGCCTATCTTTTTTATTTCTGAAGCAAATATTTCACTTTTAAATGCCACAGAGATGGTTCAGCGTACTGTAAGGAAATGCCATGATGTTAAAGACAGATTAGCACTCTCAGAGGCAGCTCCTCATTTAAAAACAAACAAACAAAACAAAACAAAACAAACCTAACACAGGGACACTACAACGGAATTTAATCAAGATATCACACTAGCTGACTCTTCTTTTTACCTCGTTTCTATTGGTGTTCCTGCAGTTTAAAAATCCCAGAGTCACAAGACAATCATGAGTTTCAGAAATTAGGAGCTAGCTGTGATTATCTCTTGCTGCTAAAGTATATTGGCCACTTAGAGGTTGTTTCTCATTTTCACAGATTAACTAATCATGAGTGGGATGCCTGATGGGCGAGTCTTTGTTGGAAGAATTATTCCTTAAAAACAAGGGCTTTTCAGAGGGAGAAAGTGTTAGATAAAAATGGACACTTTTCAGCAAAGTTTTCAGAGTTTCCAGCTTGAAGAGTAGCAATTTCCCTCCCAGTTCATAGAAATAAAAAACAGTTCCCCCCTTGATGTGGTTTCATGTCTCAGGTAGGAAATAGGTTACTCAGGGTGATACAAATAAATCAGCTTTGAGCTCGTGTTCTTTCTCTGGCAGCCTATGGGGCGTGTTTTTATTTTTTGTGTGTGTGAAACTGAAAGGTACAAAAAAAAAGTCACCATTGATATATATACACAGAATGGAGCCAAGCTACGGAACAATGGAGGAATGCCTAATTCATTATGCCAGAAAATGGATTGTTACCATCAATACCACGTGGAGTTAATCATTTCCAAAGAACTATAATGCCAAGTTATCCATAACACTGCACCTAAATGGAATAATGTTTTATTTTTTCTTTGATCTGTCAAAGGTGCTTCAAGCTTTGCCAGGACCTTAGTGACACTATCAACATTTCATTGTATAGTTCCTATGAATTACACAGACCTTGTGATATCCCAGAGGTTAATGGAATTTTTAAAATCCCTGGTATTATCTTTTTTACTTGTCATTTGTTTATGCGTTGTAAAATAACACAGAACCTGCCCCCCTTTTCTTTTTCTGGCTATTTGCAATTAGCTTAAACAGGAGCTTTTTTTCTCTACACCCAAGGATAAGGATGAAAACAGCCAGTTGAAACCCAAAGCTTCCAAGAAAAGGTGGATGAAATTCAGGTAATCTCTGCCTGTGTTAGGAGACTCTGACAATGTGTGTGTGTGTGTGTGTGTGTGTGTGTGTGTGTGTGTGTGTGTTAGTAGTGGCGGCGGGATCTCTCTGCCTTTTCCTTGACAAGGTTTGGGTTAGAATAGTCCTGATGCACATAAAGTGAATGATGAGAGTCTGGATTTCATTCTTAAGTCTTCGGTCCTCTGGGCATCTGTATATCTTATCAGATGAGGCTGGAGGCTGGCTTCCAGTGCTAGCTGTGTCCACCTGCGCCAGCAGGGAATGATCAGCACAGCAATGGTCATTTATCTTTTCTCTCTGTCCTGGGGGTGGGTTTGGGACATGCACACTCTTTCTGGGAGAAGCCATGGACCAGTGTTCCAATACGGTGGGTGGGCAGTGCCAGCCTGCTGTAGGTCCCCATAACCTGGCCCCCAACCCCCCAAGCTAACAGGAACAGAGAAGCAGGGCAGAACAAGTGCCAGACTGGGGGCCAGGTGACCTGGGTTCTTGCCTGGCCTCTGTCATCTTCTTTATCAGATCTCTGGGTCTCAGTTGAGAGCGATGAGTTTCCTCATCTTGAGAGCAAGGAGGGTCATTCATTTTCACTAACATTTGGTGAGCACTTAACACATACTAGACTCTGCCCTGAATCCTGGACAAAAATAAAAGTAAGACATGATTCCTTTCCTCAAGGGGTTTAAGGTGAAGAACCAGAGTGGGTGTAGACAAACTTGTAGACAGATAATAGCAATAAAATGCGGTAAGTTCTTAACCCCAGTATAAACAGAATACTGTCAAAGCCTAGAGGGAGAACCACCAGGTAGAGTTAAGATCACTCCAGCATAGCCATTAAAAGCATATACTTTCAAGCCAGACCACTTGGGTTCAAGACCTGGCTTTGCCTTTATAAGCTGTGTGACCTTGGGCAAGTCACTTAACCTCTCTGTGCCTCATTTTTCTCATCTTTCAAACGGAGGTGATAATCGTACCTACCTCTTCGGATTATTCAGGCAGTTATGACAGTGCCTGGCATGTAATGAGCCCTACCTATATTCATATATTATGATAATGTTCTAGAATTCTCACAAGTCCACGGGGCTGCAAAGGAACTAGTGAATGAAAGGGAATCCTTAATTGAAAAAAAGAATCTAACTGCATTTCATAGAGAATGAAGATACATAAGCATATTTCATGCTTATTAGGCGTCAGTTGGTTCACTAACATCCCTGCCCCCATGAATGCCCATAAGTCAGGGCCCAGGCTGCCAAGCAGGAGCGTTTGGCATGGTTAGGGGTGTTCTGCATTAAGACTAGGGAAGGACCGTTCTTTGATCTGCAGCGGGCTCCCGGGGAACACACACAGAGAAGCTAACCATCCCTGGCCCACCCGGCTCAGGCGGATGGTGGGAGAGAACGTTTTCAGGCAGGAACATTTTCGGTCCTCGCTGACTCCAGCGCCTGAGAAGGAAAACAGGAGGGTGAGTGGGTGTTTGTGCTTGGAAGTTGCAATGAAGGTAGAACTTGGCCCTGGAAGGAATGAGGGCCATGGGGTTGGCTGGATATAAGAGGACTCAGGCCAAGTGTGGGCAGCTGTGGGCTGCTTGGAAAGGTCCTTCTGGGAAGTGGGTGTCAAAAAGAGAAAGGGCAGAGAGACACAGGAGGCTGGGCTGAGGTCTTGATAAGGAACTTGAGAGGAAGAAGACCATGTTAGTCCTTGGAGATACAATAGTATCTCCAGAGAAGGACAGGAAAATAAGTCACATTGAGCAGACACCTGAGACATTCATGGAGCAGAGATGGTCAGACTCATGGGAATAGGGGTGCTCTGGTAAATATTTAACAACCGTCTCCCTTTGGGGAAGAAGGGCAGAGAAGGGACTCCTTTATAGAATTTGCTGATTTCCCTAGTGTAAACACTACCACTGTGGCTGACTTCAAGCTACCAATGTGATGTCACTCGATGTGGAGTTGGGAAGAGTTGCTGGGTGGCACCCTATGAGACATGCTTTCCCCCCTACACATGCAGGAGAGATACAGGTAAGCTCAAGTGCCAGGATAAGAGTAAAATGTCATACATAAATGGATTAGGAAGTGATGAGTTTTGAGTATTTATTACCTTTGTTTGAATATAATTTATCTAATTGTAAATTTCTATAATTTCATTTAAAATAATGACCATCATTTATAATGGGCTTCCAAAATTCCTGAAAATTTAACAGTTGGCCCTTAGAAGAAGGTTCAAGCTAGCTCTAAAGCATATCAATTTTCTCCATGGTAAAATAGGAGCCTCCTTCTCATCATACTGTCTAGATCACAGGGTTCTTGTGAGGGTCAGAAAAGTAGGTGAAAGTATTTCAAGAACTGTAAGCAGCATATAAATATTATATACAAATAAAAATTATTGGGGCTTCCCTGGTGGCGCAGTGGTTGCGCGTCCGCCTGCCGATGCAGGGGAACCGGGTTCGCGCCCCAGTCTGGGAGGATCCCACATGCCGCGGAGCGGCTGGAC
>NC_041234.1:2288439-2293050 GCF_002837175.3 Physeter macrocephalus | reverse complement strand
AAAAAAAAATTATTCTCATGGGAAGAGTATAACCTAGTGGTTGAGAAGGCAGTTTCTGGAAACAGGTTGCCTAAGTTGAATCTTGGCTCTACTCTTTTTTAGCTGTGTGACATTTGGCATATCCTTGCCCTCTCTGAGCCTCAGTTTTCTCATCTGTAGAATTTCTGAGAGGCTTAACTGAGTTAATATTGTAAAGCACATGGAACCGTGTCTAGCACACAGTAAGCACCATTTAAACATTGGCTAAAATTGTTTTCAACTTGAGCAGCAGTAAGCCTGCAATTCTTCCAGAACCAGAAAGCCTTATAATTGGGGAACCCAAGAGCCTGGCCTCCGCCCCACTGCTTGGTTTTAAAGGGACAGCTCTCCTCTACAGTAATGGAATTGCTGCTTTGCTAACAGCCAATGCTTTTTAGATAATGAACCCTGAGGCCTATTGCAGAGATAAAGATGCTGCTAGAATCAGATTCCATGGCCATTCACCACAGTAGCGGGGAGCGCTGGGGGAGGGAGCAGGGAGAGTTATCTTATTACATGCCTGGCTGGCGCAATTACTTCAGTCCTGACCTAGGCAGAGCCCCAGAGTTCCAGGGACCATTAGCTGCCCCGCAGAACCTGGTCTCATTTACTGTCTCAGGACAGGAAATGGAAGAAAAGCCTGCTCACCACAGGTCCCAGGGCTGGCCAGGAGAAGAAAGTAGACAGATGGGTGGAGAGAGATGGAGGACAGCTTGAGGCAGGGGACAGGAGCCATGGCTGCCACAGCAGCCACAGACTCCTTCAAGGAGTCTGGGATGTGAGGCAGACGGTTCTCAGGCAAAGTCAGGGACAGATTTGGGGGTGGGGATGGGGAGGAAGGTGGTAGGAAAGGTGGTCAGGGTCTCCTCATCAGGGACGAAGAAGTCAGATGGCTCGGAATGAGACTAGAATGGCAGAAGCGAGAAAGGTTTGGTCCACAAGGAGGAAAAACATTAATGCAGGCTGCTAGGGCCAGGTTTTTCCAATTAAGGCTTTGCAACCATTACAGAGTCCTGACTCCCATGGAGTGGGTCAGACAGAACCAGCATTTCCTCTTTCATAGCAAACTAAAATAGAAGAGTGTGGCATATACTGTCTGGGTGCTCATCAATCCCACTTGCTCTTCCTTGGGTGCTCAGACTATGTTTCCCTGTGGCCCTTACAATTAGGTTGGAGCCTTGTAACTATGGCCGTGGAGTGTAGACAAAAGTGAGATAAGCCATGAAATCCCCTGGATGACTCTGTGTGTGTATGTGTGTCTCTGTCTCTGTCTCTCTCCCCCTCTCGCTCCTTTCTACCACAATCCTGTGTTAAAGATGGTGGCATCATAATATGGAAAGAGCCTTGATCCCTGGAGCGGGAAGGAAGCCACTAAGTGGAGCTGCCTAATCTGCACTGGGCTAGGACATGGGCAAGAAATAAACTTTTATTTTGTTAAGCCATTGAGATTTAGGGCTTCAGAGCCTAGCAAGCATTGTCCTGACTAATAAAAATAACAGAATGAAGTGGAATGGAGGGGAAAGGAAGGAATATAATGGAATAAATTAGAATAGAATGGAATGGAATACAATAGAATAGAAACTATCAGAGTACATTGCAGTTAGTAAAAAGTAAATTGGTTTGTTGAAACATTTGTTTCAGTTCATATATAGACTACTTTTTAATAAAAGTTTTATTTTTTGCTGCAGGAAGAGGTTAAAAGTTTTGAAAATCACTGCCTTAGAGCTAGAAAGAGATTTGTGGGGTGTGATAGAAGGAAAAGCTTTAGGTAAGATGGGGATTGCATATTTACCACCCTTTGAAAGAAGGTGCTATAGACTTTCTGGGCACCCCTATCTTATGTCTAGTTTTAGTGGAAGTTTGCTATTTGTGCCTGCCAGTCTACTTTCACTTCCACTGGGAATAGCATCTCAGTCTTAGTCCATATAGTTTGTTTGGGGCTGGCTCTACCCCTTTGAGATCAAGGTGGAGGACACATGTATGAAGCCTGGAAAATCAAAGTGTTTCATTTCTGAAGCCACAGTGATTGGTTCAGGGATGAACACAAGACCCACATTGGTCCACTCAGAGCTAAAACTGGGACTTTGGCTGGAGTGATGAAAGTAAGTGCTTTGTTTCCCCTGGTTTTGGAGCTGTGGAGATATAAATCTGAAATTGCTGACGGCTATCCTGCCATCACAGGGGAAAACTTGCCAGAGAGTAGAACCATCATTGAAGAAGGCAGAGCTAGAGATCAAACAAGACCAAGTCCCAATGACCTCATTTGAATCCCTGGATCTAGCCATGCCTGAAGTCATCCATGTAGTTTATAGTTGAGTCTAGAAATTCAGTTCTTGGCTTCTTCCAAATTGGGTTGAGTTTTTGACAGTTGTAACTGAGTCCTGAGGCTGTGGTCTTCCACATTTTTAAGATGTCTCTTCCCTGGTAAAATGGGCCTCAGAAAAGAACTGAAGTGGGAAACAGCTGGTCCTCAGGCTCCTCCAGGCTTTGCCAAGGAAGAGTTTCAATCACAGAAGAATCAGGCTTCCACATGAGGAAAAACTATAAGGTAAAATCAAGGAGAAACTCATTTTTTCTTTTTTTCTGTTTTCAGAGGATAAAGAACAGATGAATGCCATTACAACTACTAATATATTTCTCTTCATTTATTCAACAAATATTTTTTGAGCACCTTCCATGTGCTAAGAACTATGTTAGGCCCTGGAGATACAACACTGAGTAATAACAGAGCAAATTCTTATTAAGAGCTTACTATGTGTCAGAGACTGTTCTAGGAAGTTTATGCTTATTAATTTTATTTGCCCTTTATATCTACCCTATCAAGCAGATAACTATTACTATCTCCCATTTTATAGATGAGGAAACTGAAGCACAGTGAGATTGTTAGGAAGAAGCCTTGAACCACACTGCCATAGTCCTTACTCGCTGAAAGCTCATGGTGGTTTCTACAAAGGACCATCCCCCAAAGCCTCTTAGGCTCTCTGCTCTGAATTAGAATTCAGTTTAACAAAGTCTGACTTTGACTTGAACTACAGCATCACTTGTTGAATTCCAGGCACTGCTCAACTTACCTTTGGGAAATTAGTCTATTAGCTATTAAGAGGTGTGACCCAGGGTGGGGAAGGGAGAATAAAAGGTCACTTAGAAACACAGTTTAGTCTAATGGTTAAGAGCACAGTTTGGGAACTCATCCTAGAAACTGGGTTCAAATGTCTACTCTGCCATTTTCTAGCTGTGTGACCTTGAAGAAGTTACTGACCCTCTCTGAGCTTCTGTCTCTTCATCTTGGAAACTGGGTAAATGATTCCAATTCATCTGGTGGTTGCACAACTGGAATAAAGTAGTGAAGTGCCTGGGGCCGAGTCAGCACCCAGTAAATGCTGGTTGTTATAACTCTTCCTCTTTGGCTCCCATCTCGCTGTTTGTTACTGGAGGAATTGGGCAAGATGCTCTCTGAGGTCTCTGCTGGCGTATGTTTGTGTGACTGGAGTTTTCCAAATGATAATTTGGGAATTGCAGATTCCCGTTGTCACGGTTTTTCTTCTTAAAGAATTATTTTCTGTTGTGTCTCTGTAAAAATTGGGCTTTTTGTGCTAGTTTGCAGCCACAGGAGCTTTAAGCCTTTCGTGTGACATCATAAGTTGATGCCCATAAAAGCAAGGAAACACCATATACCAAAGCAGTGAGGAAGAGAATTCCAGGGGCCGATGGCCCTAATCCAAATCTGGACATTCTCTAGGGGAGGGGGATGTTGGCTTCCCATTCCTTGACTCCTCTGCAGTCAGCTCTGGAGACTCTCCCACCCCCAAGCTAGAGGATGTGGCATTGGAGGGGGGCACTGAGTGAGAAAGAGCAGGGGAGGGGAAAGGAAAGACAGCAGGACGGGGAGGGGTGTGGAGAGGGGAAAGGGATGGAAAGGCTAGAAGTCAACTAGGAGAATACAGAGAAAGAAGAGCTGGGCAGGCAAATTGAGGAAGTCAACTCAGACCTCACCATGAAATATTCAATCTCTTCTGGTAGAACTTGATTTCAAAAATGTCCTATTGGGATAATGACAGGATTGGTTCAAGATGGCGGAGTAGAAGGACGTGCTCTCACTCCCTCTTGCAAGAGCACCGGAGTCACAACTAACTGCTGAAAAATCATCGACACGGAGACACTGGAACTCACCAAAAAAGATACCCCACATCCAAAGACAAAGGAGAAGCCGCAGTGAGATGGTAGGAGGGGCACAACCACAGTAAAATCAAATCCCATAACTGCTGGGTGGGTGACTCACAAACTGGAGAACACTTATACCACAGAAGTCCACCCGCTGGCGTGAAGGTTCTGAGCCCCACGTCGGGCTTCCCAACCTGGGGCCCTGGCAACGGGAGGAGGAATTCCTAGAGAAACAGACTTTGAAGCCTAGCGGGATTTGATTGCAGGACTTCAGCAGGACTGGGGGAAACAGAGACTCCACTCTTGGAGGGCACACAGAAAGTAGTGTGCGCATCAGGACCCAGGGGAAGGAGCAGTGACCCCACAGGAGACTGAACCAGACCTACGTGCTAGTGTTGGAGGGTCTCCTGCAGAGGCAGGGGGCAGCTGTGG
>NC_041234.1:2284893-2288165 GCF_002837175.3 Physeter macrocephalus | reverse complement strand
CTCACCCACCAGAGGGCAGACAGCAGAAGCAAGAAGAACTACAATCCTGCAGCCTGTGGAACAAAAACTACGTTCACAGAAAGACAGACAAGATGAAAAGGCAGAGGGCTAAGAACCAGATGAAGGAACAAGATAAAACCCCAGAAAAACAACTAAATGAAGTGGAGAGAGGCAGCCTTCCAGAAAAAGAATTCAGAATCAAAATGCAACGACATTCGCATTATAGGGGTCCCAGAAGGAGAAGAGAGAAAGGACCAGAGAAAATATTTGAAGAAATTATAGTCGAAAACTTCCCTCACATGGGAAAGGAAATAACCACCCAAGTCCAGGAAGCGCAGAGAGTCTCAGGCAGGATAACCCAAGGAGAAACATGCCGAGACACATGGTAATCAAACTGACAACTATTAAAGACAAAGAAAAATTATTGAAAGCAACAAGGGAAAAACGACAAATAACATACAAGGGAATTCCCATAAGGTGAACAGCTGATTTCTCAGCAGAAACTCTACAAGCCAGAAGGGAGTGGCATGATGTATTTAAAGTAATGAAAGGGAAAAACCTATAACCAAGGTTACTTTACCCGGCAAGGATCTCATTCAGATTCAATGGAGAAATCAAAATCTTTACAGACAAGCAAAAGCTAGGAGAATTCAGCACCCAAACCCAAAACAATTAAGAAAATGGTCATAGGAACATACATATCCATAATTACCTTAAACGGGAATGGGTTAAATGCTCCAACCAAAAGACACAGGCTTGCTGAATGGGTACAAAAACAAGACCCATATATATGCTGTCTACAAGAGACCCACTTCAGACCTAGGGACACATACGGACTGAAAGTGAGGGGATGGGAAAGGATATTCCATGCAAATGGAAATCAAAAGAAAGCAGGAGTAGCAGTACTCATATCAGATAAAATAGACTTTAAAATAAAGACTATTACAGGAGACAAAGAAGGACACTACCTAATGATCAAGGGATCAATCCAAGAAGAAGATAAAACAATTGTAAATATTTGTGCGCCCAACATAGGAGCACCTCAATACATAAGGCAAATGCTAACAGCCATTAAAATGGAAATCCACAGTAACACAATCGTAGTAGGGGCCTTTAACACCCCACCGTCACCAATGGACAGATCATCCAAAATGAAAATAAATAAGGAAACACAAGCTTTAAATGAAACATTAAGCAAGATGGACTTAATTGATATTTATAGGACATTCCATCGAAAAACAACGGTATATACTTTTTCTCAAGTGCTCATGGAACATTCTCCAGATAGGTCGTATCTGGGGTCACAAATCAAGCCTCGGTAAATTTAAGAAAATTGAAATCCTATCAAGTATCTTTTCCAACCACAACGCTATGTGACTAGATATCAATTACAGGAAAAAAATCTGTAAAAAATACAAACACATGGAGGCTAAACACTGCATTACTAAATAACCAAGAGATCACTGAAGAAATCAAAGAGGAAATCAAAAAATACCTAGAGACAAAAGACAATGAAAACACAACGATCCAAATCTATGGGATTCAGCAAAAGCAGTTCTAAGAGGGAAGTTTATAGCTCTACAACCTACCTCAAGAAACAACAAACATCTCAAATAAACAATCAAACCTTACACCTAAAAGAACTAGAAAAAGAAGAACAAACAAAACCCAAAGTTAGTAGAAGGAAAGAAATCACGAAGATCAGAGCAGAAATAAATGAAATAGAAACAAAGAACACAATACCAGAGATCAATAAAACTAGAAGCTGGTTCTTTGAGAAGATAAACAAAATTGATAAACCATTAGCCAGACTCATCAAGAAAAAGAGGGAGAGGACTCAAATCAATAAAATTAGATGTGAAAAAGGAGAAGTTACAACAGACACCACAGAAATACAAAGCATCCTAAGAGACTACTACAGGCAACTCTATGCCAATAAAATGGACAACCTGGAAGAAATGGACCCATTCTTAGAAAGGTATATCCTTCCAAGACTGAACCAGGAAGAAATAGAAAATATGAACAAACCAATCACAAGTAATGAAATTGAAACTGTGATTAAAAATCTTCCAACAAACAAAAGTCCAGGACCAGATGGCTTCACAGGTGAATTCTATCAAACATTTAGAGAAGAGCTAACACCCATCCTTCTCAAACTCTTCCAAAAAATTGCAGAGGAAGGAACACTCCCAAACTCATTCGATGAGGCCACCATCACCCTGATACCAAAACCAGACAAAGATACTACGAAAAAAGAAAATTACAGACCAATATCACTGATGAATATAGATGCAAAAATCCTCAACAAAATACTAGCAAACAGAATCCAACAACACATTAAAAGGATCACACACCATGATCAAGTGGGATTTATCCCAGGGATGCAAGGATTCTTCAATATATGCAAATCAATCAATACACCATATTACCAAATTGAAGAATAAAAGCCATATGATCATCTCAGTAGATGCAAAGAAACCTTTTGACAAAATTCAACACCCATTTATGGTAAAAACTCTCCAGAAAGTGGGCATAGAGGGAACCTATCTCAGCATAATAAAGGCCATATATGGCAAGCCCACAGCAAACATCATTCTCAATGGTGAAGAACTAAAAGCATTTCCTCTAAGATCAGGAACAAGACAAGGATGTCCACTCTTGCCACTATTATTCAACATAGTTTTGGAGGTCCTAGCCACAGCAATCATAGAAGAAAAAGAAATAAAAGGAATACACCTTGGAAAAGAAGAAGTAAAACTGTCACTGTCTGCAGATGACATGATACTATACATAGAGAATCCTAAAGATGCCAGCAGAAAACTACTAGAGCTAATCAATGAATTTGGTAAAGTTGCAGGATACAAAATGAATGCACAGAAATCTCTTGCATTCCTATACAATAATGATGAAAATTCTGAAGGAGAAATTAAGGAAACACTCTCATTTACCATTGCAACAAAAAGAATAAAATACCTAGGAATAAACCTACCTAGGGAGACAAAAGACCTGTATGCAGAAAACTATAAGACACTGATGTATACCATGTTCTTGGATTGGAAGAATCAATATTGTGAAAATAACTATACTACTCAAAGCAATCTACAGATTCAAAGGAATCCCTATCAAATTACCAATGGCATTTTTTACAGAACTAGAACAAAAAAATCTTCAAATTTGTATGGAGACACAGCAGACACCGAATAACCAAAGCAGTCTTGAGTGAAAAAAAATGGAGCTGGAGGAATCAGGCTCCCTGACTTCAGACTATACTA
>NC_041234.1:2254486-2284844 GCF_002837175.3 Physeter macrocephalus | reverse complement strand
ACAACCCTCAGAATGGGAGAAAATATTTGCAAATGAATCAATGGACAAACAGTTCATCTCCAAAATATATGAAACTGTCATACAGAGTGAAGTAAGTCAGAAAGAAAAAAACAAATATCGTATGTTAACGCATATATGTGGAACCTCGAAAAATGGTACAGATGAACCAGTTTGCAGGGCAGAAATTGAGACACAGACACAGAGAACAAATGTATGGACACCAAGGGGAGAAAGTGGTGGTGAGGGGAGTGGTGGCAGCAATCCCACTACTGGGCATATACCCAGAGAAGACCATCATTCAAAAAGACACATGCATGCCAATGTTCATTGTAGCACTATTTACAATAGCCCGGAAATGGAAGCAGCCTAAATGCCCATTGACAGATGAATGGATAAAGAAGATGTGGTACATATATACAATGGAATATTACTCAACCATAAAAAGGAATGAAATTGGGTCATTTGTAGAGACGTGGATGGATCTAGAGACTGTCATACAGAGTGAAGTAAGTCAGAAAGAAAAAAACAAATATCGTATGTTAACGCATATATGTGGAACCTCGAAAAATGGTACAGATGAACCAGTTTGCAGGGCAGAAATTGAGACACAGACACAGAGAACAAATGTATGGACACCAAGGGGAGAAAGTGGTGGTGAGGGGAGTGGTGGTGTGATGAATTGGGAGATTGGGATTGACATATATACACTAGTATGTATAAAATGGATAAGTAATAGGAACCTGCTGTGTAAAAAAATAAATAAAATTCAAAAAAATAAACCGTCCTGTTGGAAACCATGGAACAAATCCCAAAATAGCAGACTATATGGGGTTGAGGAAGAATTAATGACCATAGAATGCTCCTTAAGAGCAAAAGTGTCATAATACCATTGACCTTATTTTCCACTCTGCAGGTCTTTTACATACCGTGATTTATTTTATTGTCGAAATACAAAAACAAATGCAATGCAAGCAAAAAATAAGTGAAAAAGACTAAATGTCTATACTCCTCAGAGATACCCTCTCCAATGGGATAACGTTTTCTTCCTTCATTCACTTATTCATTGCTTTATCTACCAATCACTCATTGGGTGTCTACTCTGTGCCATGACCCAAGTTAGATGGTAGGGATTCAGAGATAACTAAGACACAGTTCCTGCCCTATAAAGAGGGAAAATGCAGTGCCAGTTTTGACACTCCTGCCATCTAGAGGTGGGGGACCATATCGCTTCCCCTTGAATCTTATCTGGTCTTAATGACTCACTTATAAAATGAAGTGGAAGTAACATATAAGGTTAAGTTATAAAAGATGATAACAGCTTCCGCCTTGCTTTTTTTTTGAATTAATTTATTTTTGGCTGCACTGGGTCTTTGTTGCTGTGTGCGGGCTTTCTCTAGTCGCGGTGAGCGGGGGCTCCTCTTCGTTGCGGTACATGGGCTTCACATTGCAGTGGCTTCTCTTGTTGTGAAGCACAGGCTCTAGGCACGTGGCCTTCAGTAGTGTGGCATGCAGACTCAGTAGTTGTGGTGCACAGGCTGAGGTGCTCGACGGCATGTGGGATCTCCCCGGACCAGGGCTCAAACCCGTGTCCCTTGCGTTGGCAGGTGGATTCTTAACCACTGCGCCACCAGGGAAGTCCCCTGCATTGCTTTCTGAAGCATTCACTCTTAGAGCCTTGAACTGCCATGAAAGAAGTCCCGCCATCATGAGACCACCATGGTGTGAGGAACCCCAAGCAGTTACACAAAGAGGCCATATGTATATGTTCTGATAAACAGATGTCCCAGCCAACAGCCAGGATCAGCTGCCAGATGTGAGTGAAGATCCTCCAGGTGATTCTAGCCCCCAGCCATTCAGTCACCTGTAGCAACCGAATCTTCCTAACTTAGGTCGCAAACAACATGGAGCAGAGGCAAGCCATCCACTGTGCCCTGTTTGAATTACTGACTCGAGAATCCATCCATGGGCATAATAAGTATTGCTTTATGTCCCTAAGTTTGGGGATAATTTGTTATACAGTAGTAGTAGTAATTGGAACACTTTCTAGTGATTGTTAAAGCCCCAAATAAACCTGAAAACACAGTTATTAAATTAAACCACCATGATCGTCATCCCCAGAGGTGTTCATCACTCACCCATTTGTGATATTCACCAGTGCTTACAAAGAGCATTTTATTTTATTTTATTTTTTTAGTTTATTTTTATTGGGGTATAGTTGCTTTACAGTGGTGTGTTAGTTTCTGTTGTACAACAAAGTCTGTTGTCTTTTTCTCCTTTTCATGATACTGCCTGCTTCTCCAGAGGATTCCAGAAGTCAGTGGTTCCCAACCTGGGGCCCACAAGCTACTTTTTTTTTTAAATAGATCTTTATTGGAGTATAATTGCTTCACAATGGTGTGTTAGTTTCTGTTGTACAACAAAGTGAATCAGCTATACATATACATATGTCCCCTTCCTCTTGGACCTCCCTCCCACCCCGACCCCCCCCATCCCACCCCTCCAGGTCACCCCAGAGCACCGAGCTGAGCTCCCTGTGGTATACAGCAGGTTCCCACTAGCTATCACAAACAGCATTTTAAAGAGAGTTACTGTCTTCAGGAAGTTGACAGCCTGAGATGGGCAGACCCACCCAAGGGGCTTAACACTGGAGAACCAGAATGTGTCAAAGGGACTAAAAATCTGGCCCTTCAAGTTCAAGTTCTGACTTTATTTTTCAGTTTTAGATCTGTAACCCAGTTGATCCAGTTGGCATTGGTATTTGTACGTGGTGTGTAAGGGGCGAAGACACATTATGGTTTACGTATGGCTATCCCATTTATCCAGCACCATTCTTTGCAAAGACTGTCCTTTTCTCACTGCTCTGTTGTGAATCATTCATCATAAATCAAGTGCTCACATACATGTTCTGGATACTTGATTCTGATCCATTGATCGATTTGATTTTCTGGGCGCCAGAACCCACAGTGTTTTATATATTCGAGCACTGTAATAAAGCATAATTTTTAAGAGTAAAAAAAACCAAGTTTATCAATGCAACAGCCTGAAAACAGCAATGAAAGCCCTTCTTATACCATGATTCAGAAATATGCCAAGTACTTAATTGGCAGTTAATCAATTTCATATTCTACCAGTCGATCTTAGGCCCCAGATACCCACCCTTGATAACCATGCATGAAAGAAAATATGATTCCACCATAGACTCATAGAAGGCTAAATCTGAAGGAGGTCTACAGATCGGCTGGTCCAACTCATACACAATTATTGAGATCCAGAAAATTGGGTGCCTTTTCCAGGGCAACACAGCTAGTTAGTGGCCAAGTGCCAGGGGCCAGGGCCCCTATCTCTGAACATCAGGCAAAGCATGGTACCCAGGCTGGCATCGTGTAGAAGTTCCAAACACAGATCACGGGGTCCTTACTGACCGTGTGAGTATGGCCAAGTTACTAAACTTCGCTGAGCCTCTGATTTCTCATCTGTAAAATGGGGGATAATTATGAAACTCACCAACCAGGGTTCATTATGGGAGTTCACTGAGTTGATGCACTTATAAAGTCCAGGTCTCTCAAGAATGAAACATTCTGGTCTGTCCCTTAAAGAAGTGGACTCTAAGCCGAGTGAAGAGGTTTGGTTAATTATTTTCTAGTTTGAGGATGATCAAAGGTTGTCCAGGCTGGCACTGCCACCAGACCTCTGGGAGAAGTAAGTGGCTGCTGGCCTCACTTGAGTACCTGTGAGGTTACTGCATACACACCTCTCTTCCCTGAATACCAACAGATAACTCCTTGGCTTGTCCCTTCTGAGACATTTCCCTCCACCTGTGAATGATGGTTCAACTCCTCCAGGCATAATGCACCTCGATCTGCTTCCTTCCCCTCTTGATTCTCCTTGTCACCCCTCAGAGTTGAGGGCTCTCCGTGGATGTGTGTAAGGGGCTGCGATGTCATCAGCTTTCTGCCTGCTCATGCCAGCGAGCCGCACGATGCACCCTTGGGGCAATAAAAGCCCACCTGCTCAGCTTTGGCACCTGGCACCTCAGAGCACCCTGGTGACCTCAAATCCTGGGGCAACCTCCAGAGCTCAGCTATAAATCAAGGGAGAGAACTGCTGGGGACCCAAAACAGGAGCAGTTGAGGGGACAGCACAAGCGAACATTCCCATCCAGGTGTGTGGAACAGATCTTACACCAGGAATGGTACCAATTACTAGAGAGAAAGGGTTAAATCTCCTTTGGGCTTTCTGAGGCCCTGGCGGGCGTTCACAGACATTTCTTACAGATGTACAGTGTGCCAGGCATTCTCTTAAGCCCACAAGTGGGGTACAAAGATGAACAAAATGGCAACATCCCTGTTGTCTATGCGCTCTCGGTCTTCTGGGAGAAGCCAGACTCAGAAACAATGACAGCATAGCGTGCTCAGTATTGAATTTGCCGCGCGTGTGCCAATAGCAAGGTATGCAGGGGACGCGGCTGTTGGTGCTGTTGGAGGTAGCGGGAGGGGTGAGCAAGTCTTCATGGAAGAGGTGACATTCTAAGTGGGTGCTCGACAACGGCTGGGGGTTGGCTAAAGGGGTAAGTGAAATTCAGGCCTAAGGAACAGCATGTGCAAAAGAGGACAGCAGTCCGAAAGAACATAGAGTGTTTGGGGGAGTACAAGCTACCTGCTGGGCAGGGGAGGAGGTGGTGGAAAAGGAGGGTAGAAGTTTGTCCTTTATTTCATAGGCATAGTGGAGCTACTGACGATGATTGAGCAGGGGAGTGATACGCAGTTTTGTATTTCGGAAGGATAACGCTGCTCCCAGCGTGGAGGGTGAAGCAGAGAGGCCTGAACTAAACGCAGGGAGAGCACTCAGCCGGCTCTGGCTTCATCTAGGCTGGACGAGATGGGATCTTCCTTGTGGCCAGGCCCCTCGGGGCAGGGGCTGGCAGAGTTCTATCTAGCAACAGCCTGACCAGACTTACCTTACACACATTCCTTCCATATTCCCCAGACTCTGAGTAGCAGTAAGCGGTCCATATACATTTGTTAAAGGAATGCACAAATGTGGGATGTCCTGTCCCCCAAGGATTCCCCATGATGTGGATCAGCAGCCTCGCGAGACCCCAGACTGTGCTTGGATCTTGACCTCCTGACGTGGAACACAGAAGGTTCAGTCTGCAACGGGGCGCACCGGAACTGGTGTTGCTCTGCTCCTGTCACTCTAGGTAGCAAAAGGCTCATTATTTAGGAGGAGCAATGGGAACAGGCTATCAAGGTTGCTCATCATCCACAGATTTCGTACAGAGGTCAGCAGAAAGGGAGCAGAAGGCGGTCAGATGATTTAGACAGTCACTCCAAAATGCTACAGATACAGGGGTTTAGCTGGCCTCCACACTTGTCTCTTACAGTGCCAGGGTCCATTCACAGCTGTTAGATCACCTTTGTGTCTTTTACATCCCGAGGGGTGCCCTCAGACAAAAAGTCAAATGCAAGTTGGTTATTTGGAAGGAGGTCCCAGGAAACACTGGTTGGAAAGTGGAGGAGTGAGAAGAGAAGGAAAGGGAGCCACAGCTGCATGTGATAATAAGCAAGTGCCCATCATGGGCTCTTGGAGATCAACCCCAGCAGGGACCTCTTGGAGAGAGTGTTGAACACGTTCCAGAGTTATCCCACCAGTGGGATGAGGAGGCTGGGGTATTTCTCCGCCAACTCCCCATCTGTCATTGTTTGAGGGCTGCTCTCAGGGAGACTAACACTCCAGCACTTGCGTCTTGCCCTGAGCGCCAGCTACATGTGTTCTCATCGATAGTTACAGATGTTTGCAGCAAGCAGCCTTGGGTGTGTAGAGGGAGGAGGAGGATGGGTGGAGGTGCCAAGAGGGTCCGTTACAGGTGCTTATAACCACAGGGAGGGCATCCAGGCTCACCCTCGGGAGATTCTTCAGTCCTGAGTTGAGAGAGGAAAGGGGGCATGCTAAACACTGAGGTTTAATGGAAATGCCTTGAGTTTTCATATGGGGTATTGAGGTGCATGTGTCAGGAGGCTGAATTTTTAAAAAGTTATCTTTGTGTCTCATTCAAAGTACAAATCACATTATCCCTTGGGCTTCAGCATCTTTTCTAGCTTGTAGGGGGGTTGCGCAGTAGGGTAATACCATTACATGGCATGGCTGTGGGGTAGGCTTTAGTATCCCCATAATTAACTTCCTCCAAAGCCACATTTTTGGGGGAGCTGCTTGGTCAATATGTTTATTACTGTCTTTATCTGAAAAATCTTCATAGAAAAGTGTGGTTTGGTTTACTAGCTCTCCGCAGCCCCTTCCTGAGGTCTGAGGAAGCTTGCCGTCTTCTGAGCTACCTGATCTTTGTTCTGGGCAAGAGACATTTTGGGATGGTTCCTCTTCTTCTTTTTAACTTCTTTCTTAGGCTTCTTATCATAGACTGCATTCTCTCATACAGCAGCATGAGCTTTCTTATACATCTCCTCCATCATGTCTGGAGTTTTGTTCTTTATGTATTAAGAAAATTGTTTCTTATAAGCATCTTCTTCAATTAGGTAATGCGTATCATCTGCAACTTCTTTTTAACATCTTTATTGGAGTATAATTGCTCTACAATGGTGTGTTAGTTTCTGCTTTATAACAGAGTGAATCAACTATACATATACATATATCCCCATATCCCTTCCCTCTTGCGTCTCCCTCCCTCCCACCCTCCCTATCCCACCCCCTAGGTGGTCACAAAGCAGTGAGCTGATCTCCCTGTGCTGTGCGACTGCTTCCCACTAGCTACCTATTTTACGTTTGGTAGTGTATATATGTCCATGCCACTCTCTCACTTCGTCCCAGCTTACCCTTCCCCCTCCCCGTGTCCTCAGGTCTATTCTCTAGTAGGTCTGAGTCTTTCTTCCCGTCCTGCCCCTAGGTTCTTCATGACCTTTTTTTTCTTTTTTAGATTCGTATGTATGTGTTAGCATATGGTATTTGTTTTTCTCTTTCTGACTTAACTTCACTCTGTATGAAAGACTCTAGGTCCATCCACCTCATTACAAATAACTCAATTTTGTTTCTCTTTATGGCTGAGTGATATTCCATTGTATATATGTGCCACATCTTCTTTATCCATTCATCTGTTGATGGACACTTAGGTTGCTTCCATGTCCTGGCTATTGTAAATAGAGCTGCCATGAACATTTTGGTACATGACACTTTTTGAATTATGGTTTTCTCAGGGTATATGCCCAGTAGTGGGATTGCGGGGTCGTATGGTAGTTCTATTTGTAGTTTTTTAAGGAACCTCCATACTGTTCTCCATAGTGGCTGTACCAATTTTCATTCCCACCAACAGTGCAAGAGGGTTCCCATCTGCAACGTTTTGACCCAGGATGTGCTTCCAGTGTACTTTTATGTTGAATGCCTTGTTTTCTGAATCATAACCGGGGAACCGTTTGGTACTGTGAGGGATAGACAAGCCTCCATCCACAGCGTCCTTCAGGGCCCCAAAAACTTTATTTCTAGTAGTAAATCTAGCAAGCCCCGTATCCACATAGCAGGTAAAGGCACCAGGTTGACCATCAATGCTTTCCACATTGTATTCATCGCTGGGTACCTCCACATGGCCTTCATAGATCTTGTCCATGCCAAACTGATTGAGAAGGCTTTGGGCCATCAGGGGACCAGTACAGTGTGCTGCAGCGTAATTTGTCAGGCCAACCTTCACGCCATACTTTGGGAGTTCATGAGCATTAGCGTCCCAGACTGTCATATCCCCTTCTCTACGGGCATAAGCAGTCTGACAAATGATATCTCTGTTGGTTACATGAACTCATCCTGTATTTGGGTGTATTGTACTTATTTTTATCCTGGATTACCAAGCATTTCCCAGCATAGTGATCAGTTTTACCCTCTTGTCTTCTTCTAAATTGCACTTGGTATCTCTTGAAGTAGGTCTTATTCTTTACAACATTAACAAACCCCATCCTGCGGAACAGAGACCCGTGTCCACAGCTTGTCACAGACCTGCAGCCTCCAAAGCCACTCTGAACAAACACGCAGGTACCATGGAGCAGCCAGCTGACTGCTAGCCGGTGCAGCCAGACGTGTCTCCTAGCCCACCTCCGACCCTATAGAACACAGTGCCATGCCACAGCCTAAGACATTCCAGAGCTGCCACTCCTCAGAAACTTTGGACCAGTGCTGGGCAAACCAGTGAGACTTAGAATCACCCGGGGCATGTGTTTAAAAGGCAGTTCCTGGACTGTACTCCTGAGATGCTGATTCAGGAGGTCCGGAGTAGGACCTAGGAATCTACATTTTAGACCAGACTCCCAGGTGATTCAAAATAAGGTCCAGAATGTTCAAAGATCAGAGGCTGTGAAACCTTGTCTACAAACTGGGCAACAAGAGAAGATATCAGTAGACCCTAGTTAAAAACATGGGGTTGGTGAGGGGGAATCCTGCAAGTTTAACACTCGCTTACCTTGGATGAATATTCCTACCTCCTACCTGCGTGCTTGCTTCTTGGGGAAAAGGGACTTTGTGTGGTGGCTCCATAGTCCTCCACACTCCTTCAAGATGAACATGATACACCTGCGTCCGCTCTATTAAAAGACACTAAGCAAACGGGGAAGCTCTCTGTCAACCCTAGCTTAGAATTCAGGTCATTCCCAACCTCTGAAGAGGAGACTAGACACCTTCATATGAATAATAAACTCTCTGGAGATCCTTAGTTCCGCCCAGTAATTTTCAATGCTTGGGACAGGCACGAGCCACTGTCTCATATTTCCAGGCCTTGGCGGAGTCCTGCAGGTCTCCCCCCTCCACCCCGCAAAATTTTTAATTGCCTGGGCATTAACACGGTTTTGCTGGATGTAAACTCTCAGGAAATGTGAGATGAGCTAGAGAAGAACTGCTTCTCAGTATATAAAAAAACAGGATCTCCTTAGTCCTATGCCATAAATTAGGCTGTTGGAAAGGAACATGGTAGCTCTTTTAAGTCACCAAGATATGCTTTGGAGCTGTACTTATGCAACAGGAGAAAGACAGCTACTTAATAAATCTCAGATGGGGGCTTCCGTTCAGCTTCTTCAGTCCACCGATTTGATTCTATTCATTCCATGATGTCCATGATATGCTTGTACATTTGCATTCACAATCTAGTGTGAGCTCTTTACTTTTGCTTTCACTTTAATCTGCATCCATGAGTTACCCACAGATACTCAGATCTCTAAATCATAGGGTGAATTAAGGTCATGGATTAAATTAGGAATATGACATTGAAGGTGAATCTCTTAGAGCAGCTCTTTGTAATAATTTGAGGGGCTCCCAGGCCCATATGAAAAACCCACAAAAGCAATAAACCCTCTTCCCAGAAAAATACACCTATAGACAACATTTTGCATATAATTGTGTAGACCCCTCAGGTTAAGAATCCACAACTCATACCGGGAAAAAAAATAATCCCTATGAGATGTAAGAGGCTAGGGTGGGAGGAAGGGGAGGGGCAGAATAATGAAGAAGGGCAAGTCCCAGGTGAGCAGCCCCTGTGTTAGTTGAAGTGGCATAACACTAGCTGCTGTAACAAACAGCTCTCCAAATTTAAGTGTCTTGACACATAGTGGTCCTGGCCAGCGACTGAGTGACTTTCCCATGGCAAGTGAGTGACTCAGGGACTCAGGCTTCTTCTACCTTGTACCTCTGCCATCCCCCAGAGCCTCAGTCCTGCGCAAACAGCCAGCAGGAGGAGAAAAACCATGGATAAGGTACATTTACTTCTTCAAAATCCCAGCCCAGAAGTGCTGCCTCTCACTTCCAGTCATATTTCATTGATGGGAACTGGTTACAGGGCCACATATGGATGGAAACGGGGCTGGAGAATGTATCCCCTGTCAGGGTAGCCATTTCCTAGCAACAACACCACGGAAAGGGGGGCATGACCTTTTGGTAGGCAGAAAGCTATATCTCTTCCTAAGCATTGCATGCAAGTGAAATCAGGTTAAAATAAATGGCAAGGATGGCCTTGAGAGGGAAAAGAAGCCACCAAAAGACATTATGAAGCCCCAGGCGTGTGTACAGTAGGGCAGGTGTGGCTCCACCTTATTGGTAGCAAGTAAGTGAGATTGCAGATAAATTGCCTTCCAGTCTCAGAACTTTCTAGAAACAGATGGTCTAGCCCCTCCTTCTCTCTAGCGCTATCCTTCTTTCATCCTACTTCTAAACAAAAGTGCCAATTCAGGAGCAATCTCCCATTTATAATGGATGCTTTGTACCCATCCATCTGAACCAGAATTTGGTTGGTTAATTGAAAAAAAAAAAAGATAGTTAAAACAGGGAATCATTGAAAAAATGGTATATACAAACTGTAGATATTTTATTTAACTTAAAACATGTAAATATACATTCATTCACTAAACTTTTGTTGTATAGCCAAGTCATTTTCTTTGAATATAAATCTGCTGATAGGAGTTACAGGCTTTCCTTCTCTCATGAACTGTCCCTAAAATGCATTGTCTATGATTTCCAGTTTTGAAAGTGGAGCAAGAATGTAAGACATTTGTGAAACAAGCTCAGCGCATAATCCTCCCAATTTTTTAAATGATTTTCAATCTTCTACAGTTGTTTGGCACACACATAATGCCTCTCACTGTTGTGGCCTCTCCCGTTGCGGAGCACAGGCTCCGGACGCGCAGGCTCAGCGGCCATGGCTCACGGGCCCAGCCGCTCCGCGGCATGCGGGATCTTCCCGGACCGGGGCACGAACCCATGTCCCCTGCATCGGCAGGCAGACTCTCAACCACTGCGCCACCAGGGAAGCCCCCTCCCAATTTTTTAAATGATTTTCAATCTTCTACAGTTGTTTGGCACACACATAATTCAACAGTAATTTTTGTCTATTTTTAAATTGAAGTATAGTTAATTTATAATGTTGTGTTAGTTTCTGGTGTACAGCAAAGTGATTCAGTTATATGTGTGTGTGTGTGTGTATATTCTTTTTCATATTCTTTTCCATTATCGTTTATTACCAGATATTGAATATAGTTCCCTGTGCTGTACAGTAGGGCCTTGTTTGTATCTGCTAATCACAAACTCCTAATTTGTCCCTCTCCCACCCCCTTTCCCCTTGGATAACCATAAGTTTGTTTTCTGTCTGTGAGTCTTTTTCTGTTTCACAGATAAGTTCATTTGTATCATATTTTAGATTCCACATATAATAGATATCATATGGTATTTGTCTTTCTCTGTCTGACTTAGTATGATCATCTCTAGGTCCATCCGTGTTGCTGCAAATGGCATTATTTCAGTCTTTTTATGGCTGAGTAGTATTCCATTGTGTATATACATACCACATCTTCTTTTTCCATTCATCTGTTGATGGGCATTTAGGTTGCTTCCATGTCTTAGCTAGTATAAATAGTGCTGCTATGAACATTGGGGTGCATGTATCTTCTCGAATTAGGGTTTTCTCCAGATATATGCCCAGGAATGGGGTTGCTGTCAATAGATTATATGGCAGCTCCATTTTTAGTTTTTTAAGGAACCTCCATACTGTTCTCCATAGTGGCTGTATCAATTTACATTCCCACCAACAGTGTAGGAGGGTTGCCTTTTCTCCACACACTCTCCAGCATTTAATATTGCGGACTTTTTAATGATTGCCATTCTGACTGGTGTGAAGTGATACCTCATTGTAGTTTTGATTTGCATTTCTCTAATAATTAGCGATGTTGAGCAGCTTTTCATGTGCCTGTTGGTCATCTGTATGTCTTCTTTGGAGAAATGTCTATTTAGGTCATCGGCCTATTTTTTGATTGGGCTGTTTTTTTTTGTTATTGAGTTGTATGAGCTGTCTATATATTTTGGAAGTTAAGCCCTTGTAGGTCGCATAGTTTGCAAATATTTTCTCCAATTCCATAGGTTATCTTTTCGTTTTGTTTATGGTTTCCTTTGCTGTGCTGAAGCTTATACGCTTGATTAGGTCCCATTTGTTTATTCTTGCTTTTATTTCTATAGCCGAGGGAGACTAACCTAAGAAAACATTGCTGTGATTTATGTCAGAGAATTCAACAGCATTTTTAGCTACCCGTTACTATTACATCTTTCCAAAATTTTCAACTTTGTTCCCATAGAAACGACTCCTTTTTGCATTCATATTTCATTAATTCACATGTTGTATAAATCACTAAATTTTAATAAAAAGTACAACTGGAACAATCATCATAAACAGGTTTGGAAGCAAACACAATCAACTCTTAGTAAGTGTAGGACCCAGCTATTGGGAGCAGAAGTGTATGCTGTATTAGAGTGTGGCTGTGAGCATTCAGTGGACCATGGACCTCAGTCTTTGTGTTTTGCAGAAGGTATAGGGCACCTTGGCTTATTTGGTGTGGTCACCAGCCTCCAAGATGACCCACAATGAGCCTTGCCTTTTGGTATTCACACCCTTGTGTAGTCTTCTCCCACAGTGAACTCATGGTTGGTCTGTGTGACCGTTAGAAAATGGCAGAAGTGTCAGTTGTGTGACTACTGAGGGTAGGTCGCAAAGGGTGTTGGGACTTCTGCCTTGGTGCCTTAGATCCCTCACATTGGGAGGAGAGGCCATCATGCCAGCGGCATTGACATCACCTGGGAGCTTGCTGGAAGTATAGCATCTCATGCCCCACCTCAGGCATCCTGGCCAATCTGCCTCGCTCTTGTTTGCTTTAATAAGGCAAATTCATCAAAACCCAATGAGGTTTTCACACTGCTTGAGGGTATAGATATGGCTCCAGGGGAAAAACATACATTTTTTTCTGATTGCGGTATACCTAGGACACATGGCTTCCCGAGAGGGTGAGACGGCAGACTGCTGCCTCCTGTTATTTACATCCTGAGGCTCTCGGTGGGGTGGCTGTGAGACAAGCCCCTGTGAGCTGGAAGGCAGAATTTTTAAAGAGCAAACAGGAGACTGGAGAAGTCATTAATTATGTTATCACAAAAAATATTTGGTGCTTTTTCTTAACATTACAGCTACCATGCTGCTGGTAATGCCCTTTTATTTGTCCAGGGGGGTTTGCTCCCATTAGATTAGATTAAGTGTCTCATCTAAGGCACAATAACAGATTTGGCCCCATGCTTTAGCTGCTGGCTGTGGTTGACTGATACCCAAGCTTTTGACTCCCTGCTGAGTATCTAAGCGGTACAAGCTGCAGTCAGTGCATTTAATCTACATAAAAAGAACACAAATTGCACATTAGCCTTTTTGAGTTCAGTAATCAGGTTCCCACACACACACCTCTCTCCCTCCCCCGACCCCTGCTCTACTGGACAATTTGAGGCACCCTTGTGTCACAAAAATTTTTTTCTGAGTCAGGTAAAAAGAAAAGTCTTTTGCATTTTAATTGCACATGATCTGCTCATTGAATGACCCCTGTAATGTATATATTGTTCATAGTTAGTCTTTCTGCAGTCCTGCTGTGCAGCTGATAACATAATTCACAGGCGCACACCTTGGGCTCTGTGGGTAGTGGCTTGGCTTTTCCATTCTTTCTGAGTTTGCGAAATTCTCTCGCTCGTCCTTCAGATTCAGGCTGCTGCAGCTGATGTCAGTCACTGTCTGCTTATGCAGGTGTAGCGAAAAGGCCACTCAGTGAGCCCCAGCCTTCTCCTTTGTTTACATGTAAAGATTGCCCTATCCTAGCCAGCCGGCTACACTGTTTGCAGACCAGCTGGCTGTTTGTGACGCCGCTTCCTCCAATCCCTCCCTGGATCCTGCAATGAATTGGCTCAAACTAGAGCTGTGAAAAGAACCGCAAACACAGGTATCATGCTCTCACAGGCTAACTACAGAGGCAGTGACATACGAGACAATCACTAAATATGAAGGGCATAATAAATAGGGAATGCAGAGATGGCTTTTTTTTTTTTTTTTTGGTACATTAGATGGTTAGCTTTTGGGAAGTAGAGCCATGCTATCTTGTGATTTGGAAAATATTCTAAGCATTTAAGGCAAATCTGTGGGAAATCAAAGTTCAGTTTTTGCAAAATGTTTAGGTGTTTAATCATTTTATTTGCTTTGTAGTCACATTGAAGCTGTATTCCACACATTCTCCAGAAGGATAAATGACGGGGTTGAGTTGGATTATTTTGGCCCAGCTCAGATTTTGCTTTCGTGGTTTTGCTCTCAGAAGGTATGAGGGGTAAGAGGTTAGATCCTGCTGCTCAGAGTATGGTCCGCGGTACATCTGCGTCGTCCTCACCTGTGAGGTTCTTAGAAGCGCAGAATCTCAGGATCTGCATGCTAACGAGATCCCCAGGGGGCTTTGCACCCACAGTTTGAGAAGCACTGAATTAGACGCTCGGGTCTCAACCCTGGCTGCACATTCAAATCATCCAAAAGCCTTTAAGAAAATACTAATGCCCGGACCCCCGCCCCAGAGATTCTGATCTGATTGCTCTATGGTAGAACTAGGCACTGAGAGTCTTTACCACCTACTCACCTGATCTAACATGCAGCCAAGGGCCAGAATCCCAGGATTATGTAAAATCTTAGAGAAGGATTCAAAACAAACAGTTCTAAGCCTAAATCAGTGCCCCACAGACACTTCCAAAATCCCCCCCGCCCAGGCTCCCTGGGAACCAGCAGGATTTGCAGTACAACTTAACTCAACAAGTATTTCTTCAGTGACTCTTCTGGGTACATCTTGCTACACCCCAGAGGTCCACTCAGACAAGCCAGAAGGCAAAATCACCTTGTGAGCGAGACAGAATTTTCTGTAGAGTCCCGTGCGCTGCGATACTGAGAGATCACCCCGTGCGTCTGCTGACGGCTCCATGGGACTCTGAGAAGGTGGGTTCTCATAGAGCTCCGAAACATGTCCCTTTGTAGAAGTTGTAGGACACACCAGTCTAGGTTCCTCAGAACCAGTTTCAAAGAATCCCAGTTTCATGGGAATGCATGATTTACTCTTTTGACATCTTTTCTAGCATATGTTTAGCAAACTTGCTGATTTTTTTTTTTTATTAGAAGAGAAGCATGTGGCCCTTTGGAAAGGATTTTGGAATGGAATCAGAAGACCTGGGTTCGAATTCTTATTTCACCATGAAGCAGTTTGTTATAATGTCTGAGATTCATGTTAAAATGCCTCACCAATTACGAGTGACATTGTGTGCCTCAAATTTAGCTTAGGCAATAACCCGGATGTGAATCAAGGATGAACACCCCAGGGCTGGTCTGCGGGCATTCTAAGCAGAGGGGCCCTCGTCCAGAGGCTGTGATTATATCCATTTCCGCTATTGAGATCACCCGGGTTTTGCTAATGAGCATAGCAAATGTCACAAAGAGGTTTTCTTTGTGAAATGAATGACTTGTTAATTAGCATGATGAATGACCTCTCACTGGTGAAATCACATGAATTCAAGATATGTGGACCTGCTCATATATTTCAGCAATACTCTCTATTCTTGCATGAACCAGGTAGAAGAGCCTAGTGACATCTATAGCTCGTACCCTTAGGGATGGCCCCCAAGAATTGAACCCTAAGCGGGCCCTTGCCCAACCATTGGTTAGGAGGATTTCTTATTGCCTGATGCTGGCTGTAATGAGAACAAATCCCACAACATGCTATGTTGTGGTGGTTGTGTCTGTTTTTGAGTAAACCTTTCATGCAAGGCAATAGAATATGGTTTGAGAATTGCTTTCTTCATAACCTTGTCCTGAGGCTGCAGTGGAGTAGCTAACTCTCACTCAGACCTTTTCTGCGTTTACCATTAGCTACCAAAAATATTCTAATAGTTGAGAATGAACAAATAGGCATGAGTCAGCCACAACCCAGTTGTGTGACCTTGTGTCTCACATCTAGCTGCTATATGTCTCTGGGTCTCAGTCATTTTATTAGGAAAAAACAAACAAACAAAAACTGGGAGGATCATCCTGAAGATTTTTTTCTGGATTAAGATTCTAAATTTTAAAAAAATCTAACATGAGGAAAAGTCAGACAGACCAAGATACTCTATGCCGCTGTAGATCTTGCTTTTGAGTCCCCTGCGTTCCCCCTGTCGGGCCCCCTCAGTTGCATCCCATGCCGTGTGACTCTTTTCAATAATCCCAAGCCCCTGGGAAACTTAGACCATGCTTGCCATTCTCTCTGTATGGTCCCAATTAAGTCTGTGGACTGTAAATATGGAATTCTGACAAGGCTCTGAATGTTGCTAAGTTAATAGAAATTTCTGGCAAAAAGCAGAGTGGAGGAGATGATACTTTACAATTATCTCACTTAGCAGGCTCCTTTTATTCTGAGAAACACTGGCAATGGGGTTGTTTCAATTTAACATTTTTCTTCAAGGGAACCTAGCAGTGGCACTCATCTCCCAGTGTGTCTTAAATGAAGCATCAAGTCTGATGACCCCGAGGTAAGCCCCAGAAACTCCTGCTTGGTGCTTTGTGGGGTCAGTGAAGCTATTGCAAGAAGGAGACCCCAAATGGTGAGGCTCAGTCACTCGCTTGTTCCAGCAAAGGAAGAAGAGCATCTTTAACTGGCCCGTTGGTAGATAGTTGTTTTTATTTCATCCTCCTAAACAGCCTTGGTATCTTTCTATTGTGGCTTCCCAAGGATTCCTGGCATGGAGCCTTTTATAGCTCCTAATGAAGCTATTGTACTATTTTCAGTCAAGATCTGTGGCATGAAACAAAGAGGGGACTTGACAGAGCTGTTTCCAGCGAAGTTATTGAAAATAATCTCAACCTATTGGGGCCAAAAATAACAGAGATCAAGACAAAGATCAAGCTATTGTTGCAATCTTGTGCAATAGCAGCTCCAATGAAAAAACGCTGGGCAGCAAACCAATGGAGACCGTTCATCTCAAAGAATTTTTCTTAGAAAAATTCTTCAGGACCTCTGGCCCCCAGCTCTGAAGTTTTGTTTTGTGCTATCTAAATGTTTGTTGGGTTTCAGCTTTGCTATGTGTTTTCTAAAAGAACTTACCTTTCTCTTTAAAGACAGTATAAAGTGAATGACACGTTAAGGGCTTCAAATAGGTTGTGATTGCCTATTCTTGTATCTGACTGTATTTTAAATAATGGGAATATTAAAATGTGAGGATCAGAAGTCTTGGTTAAAATGTCCATGAAAGATAACCAGGAAGGGTTGACGGGTATTTCCGTAAGGTGATTTGTATTTTTAAAATCTAGTATTTGGCTACTAATAAGTTCATTTGTCTGCAGTTATATAAAACTAAAAAGAACACTTAGTCTCTTTCTTTGAAGGAGTCTGAATATAAAACCCCAGTGATCTTAATGTTTTCCTCAAACCAAATGCATTGCTCCTTGAACTCAGGTCAAGACTTTTTCTTTGATAATTACATGCACGCCAATGTTCGTAGCAGCACTGTTCCCAATAGCCAAGACATGGAAGCAACCTAAATGTCCACTGACAGATGAATGGATAAAGAAGATGTGGTACGTGTATACACAATGGAATACTACTCAGCCATAAAAAAGAATGAAATAATGCCATTTGCAGCAACATGGACAGACCTAGAGATTATTATATTAAGTGAAGTAAGTCAGACAAAGACAAATACCATATGATATCACTTATATGTGGAATATAAAATAGGACACAAATGAAATTATTTACAAAACAGAAACAGGCGCACAGACATAGAAAATAAACTTACGGTTACCCAAGGAGAAAGGGGTGGGGGAGGGATAAATTAGGAGTTTGGGATTAACAGATACAAACTACTATATATAAAATAGATAACCAACCAGGACCTACTGTATAGCACAGGGAACTATACGCAATATCTTGAAATAACCTATAGTGGAAAAGAATCTGAAAAAGAATACACACACACACACACACACACACATACACACACACACACACATCACTTTGCTGTACACCTGAAACTAACACAACATTGTAAATTAACTATACTTCAATTAAAAAAAACACTATATATAAAATAAACAACAAGGGCCTACTGTAGAGCACAGGGAACTATATTCAATATCCTGTAATAAACCATAATGGAAAAGAATATGAAAAAGAAAAAAAAAATATATATATATATATATATATAAAACTGAATCACTTTTCTGTGCACCAGAAACTAATACGACATTGTAAATCACCTATACTTCAATTAAAAAATAAATTAAAAATTAAAAAAAGAATTTTTCTTAGATAAACATTAAATGAGTATCCACTCTATGCCAATTACTGTGCTAGATTAGAAGTAGACCCTCAAAAAATTGTAAGGAGGTACAAATACCCATTTGAGAACCACCAGCTACCACCCTGATTTTGAAATGCATGGTCAAGCTTTGAGCAACGGGAAGCGCTAATGACAACCATCCAGTACCCTAAGAGACCAGTAGAAATGTGATGCAGATGCAGTGGCCTAGAGCTTGGAAGGAGGAGGGGTTGGAAGGCTCAGGGGTTCCGCTTCTGAATTCACCCCGTTCTCTTCTCTTCCCCCTTGTTCTTCTGTCGCTGAGGACATGGGTCTCTAGTCAGGAGTGAGTCAGTGTGTCACTGCATCGAATGTCTCAGCCACGGCTGTACTTCAGAATCATCTGTACAACTTAAAAAAATACAGATTCCCCAACCCCTGCCCAGATTTCAGAATCAGAATTACTAGGCTGGGGCTAGGGATTCCACATTTTTAAAGCATTCCCCTCACAATTCCAATGCACATCCAGTGTTAAGACTTACTGGACATAGAACCGATGTATCCAGAACGTTTTGTGCTAAAGGGCCAGGGAGCCATGAAAGAAATTGAAAGCCAGGTCTCAGCCTACGAATGATTTCTCACAACCAGAGGGGAACTTTAGGGAGAGAACAAGAAAATAATAGAGGAAGTGAAAGGAAAACAAGTAACCCAGAAGGAAGGCCATGGGATTGTGTGCTACGTTTGCTGTTTCAGATGTTGGAAGTAGTATTTCAGCTTTTATACAAGCAACCTCACTGCTGAGATTTGTAAGTCCTGAAACCAGAGTACAAATGGATGCCCAAATATATATCTAACTACTTAAAAGTTATAAAGCTAATAAACTGTTATTCAAAACATGTCCAGTCTCCTGCCTTGACAAATACACCTTTGCAAGACCTGGAAGACCAGGTTTGAATTTAAAGTTATTGCACTTCTTGGAGTTCCACACTGGACCATAATGGCACGGGGAGAGGAAGCCTGGGTCACCAGCCTGTAGCTCACCCACCCATCTCTTCCCTCATAGACTCCACCTCCTGCTATAAGGAGCCTTGTGGGCACATGGACCAATGGGCTGGAGTGTCCACCTAAATTCTATTCACACATCCCTGCAAACAGCTACCCCATGGCCTTACCTCTAGCATATGGTATTCATACTGGCTACATAATCTGCCTTTGGGAGGAAGGACCCAGGGAAGAAGCCCATGCAGGTTTTGGAAGCTGGCTTGAGCCATCTGGTCAGGGAACTCCAGGGTTCCTGTCACGTAAACCATGTTCTAGAAAATTGTGACCTTGCTGGCTCCTCCTACATCCTGCAGGAAGGGGCCCAGCCAGAGTGGGGTTCTTTAATGGTCAAGACCAAGGATAGGGCCCCTCTTGATGGGATCAAAGAATAGCACTGTATACAGGCAGGTTAGTGGATGAGTCTTACAAACTATAGGCTTGGCCCACAGAAACATGAAAATCAGTATGTGGAGAACAGTCCTAGAGAAAAATAAGTTTAAATTATTCCCCATACTTTTTGTCCCAGATGTGGGTTGAAATTTAGATCTACCAGCCACCCTTGTCTCAGGGTTTTTAATCAGTTAGGATTAGGTTCAGATGGAAAGTAGCAGTAGCATTAGGCTTAGCCAAAAAAGTAAAAAAAAAACAGTGGCATAAACAAGACAGAGGTTTTTCTCTTTCACATAAATGTAAGCAGTAAAGTCTACTGTAGCAACTTTAGAATCAGGGTCACAGGCTCCTTGTATTTTGATGCTCTGCCATCCTTAAGACTTGGTTTCTACTTTGTGGTCCAAAAATGGCTGCTCAGGCTCTGCCCATCACATCCATATTCCAGCCAGCTCGGAGGAGAAAAGCGTATCCTATGTAAAGATACTCTCCAGAATTTGTATAGCACACGTCCACCTCTGTCTCATAGATCAGAACTTAGTTATGTAGCCACAAGTAGCTAAAACTTGCACCCAGATAAAAATGGAGATTCTGTTCTAAGGAAAGAAAGGAATTGGGTGACAACTAGCAGTGTCTTCTGACTTCAAACAATAGAAGCTGACTCTGGAAAATTTAAGCAAAAGGAGAATTTACTGAATAGCTGTTGGGTGGTTCAGATATTTGATAGGCTGAGTAGGAGGTCAGGCTCTGAAAGTGGGCAAGTGATTTCTCTAGAACACCACCATCAACCCAACACTCAGAGCTGCCAACACCACGACTCTAAATGCTGCCATCGATGCTGTGTATAATTTCTCAAATGTCCCTGCAGCTTGGCATCATTCTGTCTAGAACCATGCTACATGTGGCTAGTGATACCATATTGGACAGTGCAGATGTAGGACATTTCCATCACTGCAGAAAGTTTAACTGGACAGTGCTGTTCTAGGCTCAAAGTCCTAGACCAAGGCATCAAATTTGACAAACTAGTTTATGTGCCTACCTCTGGGCCACCAGGAGTACCCCCACCAAGATGCAATAGAACTCATTCAAAATAGGAAGGGGGTTTTTGATGCTGAGCAGCTAAAAAAGCCGGAAATGTCCTCTGCACACTTACTGACAGTGTTATCTTGGGCTAAATACTTCTCTAGCCTTAATTTTTGCATTTGTACAATGGAAATAATGATAACTGCCTCTTAGGATTGTTATAAAGATAAAAAGATATGAAAACTACTAGGACCATCGGGGTTAATAGAGTGTTAGATATAATGCCTTGATTGGACCCTGGTTTGAACAACCGGCGGCAAAAGACATTTGGTAGACAATTACAGGAAATTTTAATATAGAATGAGTGTTAGATAATATTAGGGAATTATTGTTAATTTTGCTAGGTGTGATAATGGCGCTGTGATTATATAGGACGTGATAAAGTTTTTAAGGGTAAAATATTATTATGTCTCTAATACTAATTCTAAATACAAAATAGATGAAACAAATATGACAAAATGTTAATTATTAAATATAGGTGATAGGTAAATGGATGTTATTCTCCTTAGTCTCTGTTATTTTTGACTTTTTTTTCATAATTTATTCAAGAAAGAAAGAAAAGTACCAGGTTCATAACAGGAGTTCAATAAATGTGAACTTCTCTTCTTCTCTCTATAGTCTTAGGGACCTCAAGTCTTCTCAAAACAGTTGGAATGCTTCCCATACTTTCCCACCCAGTATGGCCCACTTTTCCCAGGGCTTCACCTACTTAAAGGCTTCCTGCCCTTTTTGTGACAGCATACTCTCTGTATCTGCGGAGACCTTTGAATACAAGGAGTAGTTTGCCCAGTAACAGAAGGAGCCTTGCACAGAGGCACTTGTTGACAGCACTGATACTGGATTCGAAGTTTTCCCCCTTGTGCCATAGCAGGGGTTCAAAGAAAGAAAAGTCAGTGTTTGTTTTCACATTTGTCGGATCAGCCCCCGTTCCTGATGCCTAATCCAGAGAGAAGTGGTGTCGGGAAAGAGAGGGATGTGGCGGCCCATTTTTCATTTTTAGTTGAGTCACTTTTTCGGTAAACGTAGAGGAGAAAGGGATAGAAGTTTGGAAGGTTTGAGTCATCTCACAAAGATCAATAGTGGGAGATGTGGAAATGGATCTAGAGTGGACCGCCTGATTTTCTCTCTGAGTGGCAGTGAGAAGTGACTTCTCAAAAACGTGGATTGTAAAGCATTTGGTAAATAAACAGAAAACTATGAAGGCTAAATAATGTCTTCCTGTAGTGTTGAAATATCAACAGTTTCCCTGTGTATGTGAGATTAAGTCAAGTGGAATGCCAGCCTCCTGGCCAAGAGCATCAGTGCAAAGGCAAACTAACTCATGGTACAGGATCTATCTTTAAGTACCATATACAAAAACATCAGCTTTGTACACAAGAAGCAAGCATCTTGAGGCCTATAGCCACTCTCAATATTAGGGCTGATAAATTAGTGACTAAATAAGACAGCTAGTTTTATTTTTGGCACAGTAAGTGAAACAATGAATAATGGCATTTATTTTTATTTTTTTTAAATAAATTTATTTATTTTTGGCTGCGTTGGGTCTTCGTTGCTGCGCGTGGCCTTTCTCTAGTCGCGGCGAGCGGGGGCTCCTCTTCGTTGCGGTGCGTGAGCTTCTCATGGCAGTGGCTTCTCTCCTTGCGGAGCGTGGGCTCTAGGCGCGTAAGCTTCAGTAGTTGTGGCGCGTGGGCTCAGCGGTTGTGGCGCACGGGCTTAGTACAGGATCTATCTTTAAGTACCATATACAAAAACATCAGCTTTGTACACAAGAAGCAAGCATCTTGAGGCCTATAGCCACTCTCAATATTAGGGCTGATAAATTAGTGACTAAATAAGACAGCTAGTTTTATTTTTGGCACAGTAAGTGAAACAATGAATAATGGCATTTATTTTTATTTTTTTTAAATAAATTTATTTATTTTTGGCTGCGTTGGGTCTTCGTTGCTGCGCGTGGCCTTTCTCTAGTCGCGGCGAGCGGGGGCTCCTCTTCGTTGCGGTGCGTGAGCTTCTCATGGCAGTGGCTTCTCTCCTTGCGGAGCGTGGGCTCTAGGCGCGTAAGCTTCAGTAGTTGTGGCGCGTGGGCTCAGCGGTTGTGGCGCACGGGCTTAGCTGCTCCGCGGCATGTGGGATCTTCCCGGACCAGGGCTCGAACCCGTGCTCCCTGCATTGGCAGGAGGATTCTTAACCACTGAGCCACCAGAGAAGTCCCTGGATGATGGCATTTAAAAACCAAATTTCCCCCTAAAACAGTATGTTTCAAAGTTTAACAGTGAACCTTCTCCTTCCAGCAATATGGTGGTGGTGGGGTGGTGGTGGGTGTGTGGGTGGTAGAAGGAGAGCTCTGAGGAGCTGTCCCACTGCCTAGCAGCTATGTCCTGGATATAAAACACCCTTCAAGGCATTTCTGGTCTTGGAAGTGGTTGGAGAGATTCCCAAAGGCTTCCACAACAGCTACCCGCCAAACAAAAGCTACTCCAAACCTGGACCAGAGCAGGACGCCTTAAACTGCAAGCAGTAGTTGTGGAGGGGAAATGCCCTGGGAGTAGATACCAATAGCAATACTTACAGGAATATTGAGATATGGACCAGCATTCAGGTGGGCATGCTGATCCTGGGACCCGTTTACTAAGCTAAGAGCCTCACAGTGGCCAAAGTGGTCTTAGATCAGAGGTGTCTCCAACTTTCTGCTGAAGCAAATCCTCCTTGGAAAAAACTTCCCCAACTTAGACCTAGAGGACTCCCACAGATTAAAAATCAGGCAATAAGTTCACAACATGCTAAGGCAAGCCACCATGAGCCAGAGGTGGCATAAACAACATATAATAGATTTGGATCTCCACCATGATTGGACATACAGAAAATTTCAGGCACAGACTACGGAAGAGCTATGTATGAAGTGTTTAAAGACATAAAAGATGCAATCACACAGATAAGCAGGCAACAGTAGGCTAGGAGAAATAATCAGAAAGAGTTTTTTAAATTAAAGTATAGTTGATTTACAATGTTGTGTTAGTTTCTGGTATACAGCAAAGTGATTGTTAATACATGTATGTACGTATTCTTTTTCAGATTCTTTTCCCTTATGGTTTATTACAGGATGTTGAATATAGTTCCCTGTGCTCTACAGGAAGATTTTTTAAATGGAGCTTCTATAAATAAAAAAACAATTATTGAAACAACACCCCAAACGGACTGGTTAAACAGTAGATTAAATCCGGCTGGAGAGAGGATTAGAAATTACCCGGAATGCAGCACAGAGAGGGAAGGAGATGGAAAATATGAAAGAGAGATTAAGTGATTGGAGGCTAGAATGAAAAGGTCAAACAGGAATGTAAATGGAGTTTCAAGCTAAGGTGGGGACGAGGGGAGGGAGAAAGAAGAAAGAGAGTGATTGATTTGAAGAGGTAATGTCATGAATCTTCGGAGACAGATGAAAAATGTAATAACACGTACACAGGAATCATAATTTATACCAAGAAGGATGTTTAAAAAAATGAAAATTCGTGCCTAAACACATCATAATTCAGCTGCAGAACACCAACTGCTGAGAGATCTTAAAAGGGGCCAGAGAGAAAAGACGGATCATCCTCAAAGGAATGACAATTAGACTAACCGTTGCCTTCAACAACAATGGAAATCAGAGGACAGTAGAATAATATTTCCCAATTGTTGAGAGAAAATAACTTACAGCTTAGACTTATATGCTCAGAAAATCATATTTCAAGGAGGGTAAAATTAAGATATTTATAAATACACAAAAACCAAGGGATTTGCTACCAAAAGATCTTCACTAAAGGAACATCTAAAAGTTATACTTCGGGAAGAAGGAAAATTATGTTGCAAGGATGATCTGAGATGCAAAAAGGAATGGTGAGCATTAGAAACATATATCCATATGAGCAAACATGTAAAAATGTATATATATGAACAAATAATATTTGGGAAAAAAGGAATACTGAAGGTGAATTTATAGAGTTAAGAAAAAATGACAAAAATAAACTATTGGACAGTAATCACATACAAGTCAGGAGAGGGAAGTTAAGATCTCCTAAAATCCTTAGGAATAATGTTAGAGAACAGGGGTTGGCAATTTTTTTCTGTGAAAGGGCAGATAGTAAATATTCTAAGTTTTGCAGACCATACAGTCTTTGTCATGACTGTGAAACTCTGCCATTGTAGCATGAAAGCTGCCATAGACAGTATGAAAATGAAAGGACGTGGCTGTGTTCCAGTCAACCTTTTTTACAGAGACAGGTGATGGGCAGATTTGATCATTGGGCCACAGTTTGCCAATTCCTGTTCTATAGGGAAGTCAAAATGTTGTTTAGTTTTTGACTTTGTAAGTTAAATATACATGATAAAATTTCAAGAGTAATCACCAAGAGAATAAAAAAAAGAGTCTAGAAAGTCCAAACAAGTAAAAAGGAAAAATGAAATAAGGAAACAAATAGAAAATAAGCTGCAAACAATCCAAAAAAATGGCAAGAAATGAGAAAGAAAAAGAATCACAGAGAAAGCAGGACAAATAAAAAATTTAAAAATGACAAGCCAAGTCCAAATATAATAGTCACTATTGCTCACCAAATATGCAAGTGAATTAAACTAGACAATTAAAAAACAAATTGTCAGATATAGGGTTTTTAAAAATATAACTATATGTCCATTACAAGAGCCACATTTAAGTCATAAGTATGCAGAAAGGCAGAAAGTAACAGGATAAAAAAGACACACCCGGCAATTACTAACCCAAAGAAAGCTACATTGGGGAATATAGACTTTAAGATAAAAAGCATTATCAGTGTTGGAGGGGGGGGGGTCACTAGATCATTAGAAAGGATTCAGTTCCTCAGAAAGATAAAACAATTCTAAACGTGTATGCACCTAACAGAATAGCCTAAAATGCATAAATATTGGCAGGGGAAGCAGCCCATTGGGAGATCCTAGGAGTAGGTGATGATTTTAGGAGCTTAATGAGATTGAGCCCTTAAGTAACCAGGGTCACAGAATCATGTGCTCCCTATCCTTAAAAGCAGAGCCACACCCCCCAAATAGAGTAGTGTTAAGGCCACCTAACACCATGAGAAAGAGTACTTGCGAGTGAGTGTGTTTTAAACTTAATTAATTAGAGAGATTCCCCAGGGAGTGTCGGGGTGCTAGAAGATTCCTGTTTACATCATAGCCCAGGGGCTGGCGGGATTCCATTATTGGATTCCCTGCACATGTGCCCTGGAAAAACCAAGCAGAAGCGAGACCATATGGCCAGCATGAGAAGAGGGCTAGTGGGGTCAGTTCACCCTACACAAAGGAGATCCACCCCAGTTTCATTTATTTCAGGAAATGGTGACTTGGCTGGCTAAGGTAGATATTAGGAACACTGGGAAGAATCTTGTAGGGAAAAAAACCCCAAAACACTCAAAACACAATTCTGAGGTCATTAATCATTAACCATCATTCTCATCATCATCATCAATCAGTCAGTTCAGGCTGCAGTGGGATGTACATAATATTGAGAGTATCTGCTCTTTGCCTTCAAAGATCTGCCCACTTCCTTTATAGAATAAAGGCAAGAAATCAGTGATAAGGCAAAAAGATGTCCATCTCTTTATGTACATGACTCATCTCTAAAAGGCTGAGTCCAGGACAGGCGATGGCTCAGAGGCTCTGGGCGTGGCAAGGCCGAGTCCCCTAGAAAACAGGTGGTGGGAGGGGCTAAGGGAAACTCACTAAACATGGCTGTTCTGAGAATCAAGGGTGGGTCAGAGAGGTGGGGCTGAGGGCTTGGAAAGCAGGATGCTTTAAGCTTTTGGTTGCTACAGGAGTAGTGAGGTGTGTTGGTTCTCTTCCTTTGTCTCACTCCCACCCCACCCCCCCAGTTCCCCTGCTAGATCAATTCCCCACCTTTCTCTGCCTTACTCTGTGCCTGGGGAAGTCGAGCACTGTGGATGGCCTCGCCTGGGCTCACTTGCTGGCCAGCTTCCCATAGAGACTAAGCAGGAAGGCGGAGGGCAGGAGAAGAAAGCAGTGAGGATCCTTCCTCCTTGTTTCCTCTCTGCTTTGGCAGTGAATCACTTCAGCACTCTGTTGAACCTCCGAACATCCTTTGGCCATAAACAGCCCTACTGTAATGATAATGGCTAGCATTTATTGAGTGCTTGCTATGTTTCAGTGCTTGCTATAACTCAGCACATTATACAGATGAACTTATTGAATCCTACCAACAGCCCTGTGAGGTAGGTACTCTACTTACAGATGGATAACTGTGACACAGAAAGGTTAACGAACTTGCTCAAGGTTAATCAGTTTCTTGGTACAGAGCTGGGATCTCAACCCAGGCTGTCTGGCTCAAGGGTCTATATTCCTAACCCCCAATAGAAATATAACACAAGTCACATGTGTAATTTAAAATTTCTACTAGCCATATTAAAAACCACAAAATGAAATAAGTGAAATTAATTTTAGTGATATATTTTATTGAACCTAATATATCCAGAATATCATCTCAACATGTAATCAGTGCGTTAGAAATTATTAAGATACTTAACTTCCTTTTGTTTTGCGTGAAGTCTTCAAAATCTGGTATGTATTTTATACTTATAACACATCTCATTTTAGATGCTAAATTTTCACTGGAAATACTTGATCTCTATTTAGATTTCCTAAAATTTACAGCTGGAAAAGTAAGTTAACATACTCAGGTTGTTCCAAACATACTTAAAAGTTTTCCAATAACTGATTTGAATAACAGTTTTATTCTTTATGTTTATTTTAAATAAGGTTTTTACTTTAGAATAATTTTACATTTACAGAAGAGTTGCAGAGATGGTACAGAGGTTCCTGTATATAACTCATATGTTTCCCTATTGTTAACATCTTACGTTACTATGGACATTTGTCACAGCCCAAAACACAACACTGATACATTACTATTCACTAAACCCCAGTCTGTATTTGGATTTCACCAGTTTTTCCACTAATGTCCTTATTGTGTTCCAAGATCCAATCCAGGACACCGCATTGTATTTAATCATGTATCCTTAGTCTCCTCTGGTCTATGACAGCTTCTCAGACTTTCCTTGTTTCTTGTAACCTTGACAGTTTTGAGGATTACTGGTCAGGTGTTTTGAAGAATTTCCCTCTATTGGGGTTTGGCTGATATTTCCAAATGGGATTGGGAGAGGGAGACCACAGAGAGGAAGTGCCATTCTCATCCCATCATCTCAAGGGTACATACTATCAACATGACTTATTACTGGTGATGTTGATCTTGATCACTTGACTGAGGTAGTGTTTGCCAGGTTTCTGCGCTCTAAGTTACTTTTTCTCTCCCTTTCTACACACCGTTCCTTGGAAGAAAGTTACTAAGCACAGTCTGTGCTGAAGGATGGTGGGGGAGGGGCAGGGATAAAGCTCCAAGTGTCCATTTTATTTTATTTTTATTCTTTGTAACATTTTTATTGATGTATAATTCACACACCATGCAATTCACCAACTTAAAGTGTACAATTCAATTATTTTTAACATATTACATTATTTTAAATAATTATGGTATAATATATATAACATTAAATTTGCCATTTTAACCATTTAAAAATGTATAATTCAGCAGCATTAATTACATTCACAGTGTTGTGCAACCATCACCGCCATCTCTTTCCAAAACTTTTTCATGACTCCAAACAGAAACTCTATAACCATTCAGTAATAACTCCCCATTTTTTCTTCCTCCCAGCCCCCGGTAACTGCTAATCTACTTTCTGTCTCTGATTTTGCCTAGTCTATATATTTCATACAAGTGAAAGCATACAATATTTGTCCTTTTGTATCTGGTTTATTTTGCTTCACGTATTTTCAATGTTCATCCATGTTGTAGCATGTATCAGAACTTCATTGCTTTTTATGGCAGAATAATATTCCACTGTATGGATATATCACATTTTGTATATCCATTCATCTGTTGATGGACACTTGCATTGTTTCCACCTTTCGGCTGCTGGGAATAATGCTGCAGTGAATATTGGCGTACAAACATCTATTCAACTCCTCGCTTTCAATTCCTCTGCGCATATACCTAGGAGTGAAATTGCTGGGTTGTTTGGTAATTCCATGTTTTGCTTTTTGAGGACAAGTCAAACTGTTTTCCACCATGGCTATACCATTTTACATTCCCATAAGCAATATGTGAGGGTTTCAATTTCTCCACATCTTTGCCAACACTTCTTGTTTTCTGTGTTTTTTTAAAAATAGCCATCCTCGTAGGTGTGAAGGGGGTTACATTTTGGTTTTGATTTGCAGTTCCCTAATGACTAACGATGCTTTGTTTTTTAACATCTTTATTGGAGTATAATTGCTTTACAATGGTGTGTGAGGCTCTGCTTTACAACAAAGTGAATCAGTTATACATATACATATGTCTCCATATGCCCTCCTTGTCTATCTTTGAATTAGGTGTTTGTCTTTTTGTTACTGAGTTGTAGGAGTTCTTTACATTAAACCCTTATCGGATATACAATTTGCAAATGTTTTCTTTCATTCTGTAGGTTTGTTTTTCACTTTCTTGATAATGTTCTTTGACGCAAAAGTAACTCTGTTGAAGTCCAATTTATCTAATTTTTCTTTTGCTGCTCTTCCTTTTGATGTCATAAAAATCCATTGCCAAATCTAAGGTCCTGAAGATTTACCCCTATGCTTTCTTCTAGGAGTTTAATGCTTTCAGGTTTTACATTCACATCTTTAATCCATATTAAGGATATTTGTGTATGCTGTAAGAAAGGGGTTCAGTTGCTTTCTTTTTGTACCAAAATGTTCACTGCAGCTCTATTTACAATAGCCAGGACATGGAAGCATCCTAAGTGTCCATCATCGGATGAATGGATAAAGAAGATCCATTTTATTTTATTTTATTGAGTTGACACACTATCAAGCAGTATGTCTTATTTATTTATTTATTTATTTATTTATTTATTTATTTATTTATTTTTGGCTGCGTTGGATTTTTGTTGCAGTGCGCGGGCTTTCTCAGGATATTTGTGTATGCTGTAAGAAAGGGGTTCAGTTGCTTTCTTTTGCATGTAGATATCCAGTTGTCCCAGCACTATCTGTTGAAGAGATTATTTTTTCTCCTTTGAATGAACTTGGCATCCTTTCCAAAAATCAGTTGACCATAGATGTATGAGTTTATTTTTGAGCTCTCAGTTCTATTCCATTCGTCTGTATGTCTATCTTTATGCCAGTACTATACTGCTTTGATCACTATACCTTTGTAGTAAGTTTTGAAATTGGGAGGTGTGAGTCCTCCAACTTTGTACTTCTTTTTCAAGATCGTTTGCCTATGTGAGGTCCCTTGCAGCTCCATATGAATTTGACTATTGACTTTTCCATTCCTACAAAAAAAAGCCATTGGAATTTGTTTTTTAACATCTTTATTGGAGTATAATTGCTTTACAATGGTGTGTGAGGCTCTGCTTTACAACAAAGTGAATCAGTTATACATATACATATGTCTCCATATGCCCTCCCTCTTGCATCTCCCTCCCTCCCACCCTCCCTGTCCCACCCCTCTAGGTGGTCACAAAGCACCGAGCTGATCTCCCTGTGCTATGTGGCTGCTTCCCACTAGCTATCTCTTTTACGTTTGGTAGTGTACATATGTCCATGCCACTCTCTCACTTTGCCCCAGCTTACCCTTCCCCCTCCCCATATCCTCAAGTCCATTCTCTAGTAG
>NC_041234.1:2238298-2253947 GCF_002837175.3 Physeter macrocephalus | reverse complement strand
CTCTTCGTTGTGGCACGCGGGCTTCTCATTGCGGTGGCTTCTCTTGTTGCGGAGCACGGGCTCTAGGCGTGCGGGCTTCAGTAGTTGTGGCAGTCGGGCTCAGTAGTTGTGGCTCGTGGGCTCTAGAGCGCAGGCTCAGCAGTTGTGGCACATGGGCTTAGTTGCTCCGCGGCATGTGGGATCTTCCCGGACCAGGGCTCGAACCTGTGTCCCCCGCGTTGGCAGGTGGATTCTTCACCGCTGCGCCACCAGGGAAGTCCCCAAGTATCCATTTTAAATTTAAATTTATTAAGATGAAATAGAAAGTTAGTTCCTCAGTCATACCACCCATATTTCAAGTGGCTCATGGTGACCGTATTGGATAGTGCAGCACTGTGCATGACCACATTTCAATATTTGAGGCAAGAGGCAGCTGGTGAGGAGATGAGGTGCTGAAGAGGGAGCTGAGGGGCCTACGTTAACAGGAAGGAGGAGTGATGGTCAGAGCTGAGGGTGTCCTAAGCAGAAGTGTTGAAGAACAGGAGAAGGTCAACTCAAAAGATAAGTTAGCTAGAAGAATTAACATAACATGGTGTATGTGTGTGTAGAAAGTGGAGAGGGTAGGAATGGAGAGATGTTCCAGAGAATATACACCCTAACCGCGTGTGCAAATTGAGCCCTGATTTTGGTTAAAGAGTTTGAACTCACAAATCTGAGCTCATGTTTTAACTGTGCCATTTCTTAGCTGTGTGATGATCTTGGGTGAGTCACAAATTTTCTAAGCTTGTTTCCTTATCTGTAAAATGGGAGACGTTGTGAGGATCAAAGGATATGTGTGTTTCAAAGCGCTTCATACTCTTTACTGTAATTTACAAATGGAATCATGTTGTGGGATGGTGCCGGTGGGACGTGAAAATTAGCGGTTCTGTTGGAGAACTGAGATGTGTTGGTTCCTGTTTTGCCCCTCCCAGCTCCTAGATCCATTCTCTGCCCCTCTCTGCCCTGGTCTGTGCCTCAGGAACTTATGCACTGCATCACCCAGTCTCCTTTGCCACCTGGCATACAGCTGGGGCTGGCCAGTGGGAGACACCAGCAGGAGACCTGAGTGGTGGGAGAGAGAAGCCAGGGAATTTCTTCCCTGCTCTTTCCATGCTCTTTCCCTGCTTTGGCATCCTGTGTCTGATAGTATCTGCAACCCTCAGAATTGCCTCTTCCACTGGGAGGCCCCTCCTCCGTGACTCCAACTCCCACCAGGCTTCAGTAACACTGTTTCCTTCCCTCGTCCCTTCAGCCCTAGGGTGGCAACAGCTTCCCACTCTTACTGGTTCCGGAGTGCCTTGCCTTCTCAGTTTGTTCCCCTAACCCTGCCTCTACTTCAGGGTGTTGTTCCTTCAATTGAGTTTTCTTAATCTAAATCATCTGGTATGAATTCTATATCCTGCTTGGCCCCTGACTGTGGTGGAGAAACTGGTGAGGAAGAGAATGTCGAGAGTGACATATAGGGTCAACTGAAGGAGGTGAGAGTAATGCAAGGACTGTGCAGATTGAATTGGGGATTAATCAGGCTCTGGACCAACACGTTGTCAGTGAAATCAGAGGAGAAAAGGCATTTTGGAGTAAAGTTGTATAGAGAAGCATGGAAGATGCCAGTGGTGTGGGTGAGTTAGAGAACAGAGAGAGAAGAGTTAAAGGCTAAATTGAGGTTTCCATGCCAAGTGCGCCAAGAAGTCAGCCAGACCACAAAAGCCAAAGACACGTGGCCCTCAGCCAAACAGGCGGTACTACCCAGAATGACGAAGACATCAAGAGGCCATACTCGGTTTTGAAAAGAGTGTAAATATTGGATTCATACAAGTGTGGTCCTGGTTCCACTACTGACTGGCTGTGTATCCTTGGGATATTTAATTGATCTCTCTGTGCTTATTTTCTCATAGGGAAGATGACGTAGAGTTGCAAGACTTAGATAAATAAAAGTCATTCATTCATAGTCTACAAATATTTTTTGAGCACCCATCAGGTGCCGGGCACTATTCTAGGCCCAGCAGTAAATGAGACAGATAAGGTCCCTGCGCTCATGGAACATTCTAGTGAGAAATGACAATGAACAAGTAAATGTTCTTAAGTCATGTTCCCTGGAAACAGACGGCAATGCAGATGTGCACCCAGGAAGTTGATTATGGATGCTCCTAGGAGCAACACTGGAAGGGGAGGGAGGGAAGAGAGACGGCAGAGACTGTCAGGGAGAAGTTGAACTGTAATGCGGGTGTAGCAGAGGCTTCAGCCACCCCCGCAGAAGCTCTGGAACTGGGATAACACTTTGGAGTTGCCCTGAGGCAAGACAAGCATGTCAGCCCTTATACCCCTACTTTGACCAGTCATTAAATCCGGGCTGCCCCAGGGAAGAGGTATGATCAAAGGCCAAGTGGTCACTTCCAAGGGCAATTCTTGGAGGGACACTCAGCTGAGAACACTCAGCAGCCATCACTCCCAACGCCTGGAGGAATGAAAACTAGTCCAGAAAGGAGGATCCAAAGGGCACAACACAGCATCCATTACATAAATTAGTAACTGAACATGATAATTTCCAGTAGCAGTAACTGCTATGAAGACAACCAAACGGTAATGTGATAGTTCAGGGAATGGGACACTTACATTAGATTAGGTAGTTCGAGAAAGCTGTGGCTCATCTATAGCTGCTCAATAAGAATTGGTTTCATTGCTTCTCCTTTTGTTTTGTGGGGAGATATGGATACCAATGCATCGTGAGAAATACATGGTGCCACTTCTGAATGAGGCAGACTCCTAGGTGCTATGGAGGTTGCAGAAATGTAGAAGACATTATCTCTGCCCCCTCGGAGCTTGCAGTGGAGTTGAGGAAGATAAGGGCTATAGAAAATTAGCGAACAGTACCAGGTGGTATAGCATTAGTGCCAACAAATGGTACAAACCAGGTTAGGAGTGTCCAGATCCTTTAAGCCTAGGTGGAATTTCACAGGTGGAGAAGAGTCTGGAGGGCAGTTTTGGTCAAGAAAAATAACTGGAAGGGGGTGTGGGGTGGGAGGAATTGGGAGATTGGGATTGACACATATACACTATTGATACTATGTATCAAATAGACAACAAATGAGAACCTACTGTACAGCACAGGGAACTCTACTCAACGCCCTGTGGTGACCTAAATGGGAAGGAAATCCAAAAAGGAGGGGATATATGTATACGTATAGCTGATTCATTTTGCTGTACTGTAGAAACTAACACAACATTGTAAAGCAACTGTACTCCAATAAAAATTAATTAAAAAATAAAAGAATAACTGGAGCAAAAGCCAGTGATCTGGGAATGGGCCTGGAGTCTCTGAGTGTTTGATCTTTGGTTTGGGATGAGCAGAGGTAGGCTGTTGTCCTTCTCCTTGGCCTCTGATGTTTCCCTAAAGCACTTTCGGGTTTGGCCAAAGTTACTAATGTCAGTGTCACTAAGACAAATACCAGTGTCACTAAGACAAATTTCTTAGACATATGAGATCTTGTAGTGCTTTGGTGGGTGGTGATTGTGTGGGGGTGGGAATGCCAGAATGGGACCAGGTGCTTCCAGGAGCTTCTTAATAAGGAGCAAAAGAAGCCTGAGAGTTTAAGTCCAGGCTACTCTGAGAATGGTGGTCTGACCCATGGAGGTGGGACTTGTAGGCAAGTGGAGTGTGGGATCAGATTCCTTGAGAGAGGCTGGGAATGAGATGTAGTGTTGGAATAATATCTGTAGAGCTAATGTCTTAAAACCAGGAAGGAGGACAAGAGCCCCAAGAGAGAACTTATGAGAAAAGATTGGAGTGCTGAAAGGCTTTGAAAGGCGCTTGGAAAATGGATCCTGTATTACGACAAGAGGGACAGACTTTGATCCTTGAAAATGTATGTTCTGAAATGTTTTCAGAAGATCGGAATGGTCACCAAGACTCATAGGCATCAGTAAGAAAGAGAAATGGCGGCAGTTTCAGAGACTTAGCTCTAGTACATTTTCTGTTTTCTTGGTTTGAAAGACTCTGTTGGCAGCAGGGGTCTGTGCATTCCAAGGGTTGGAACTTGAAGGGTATGTCATTTTTGTTAACCTTTAACCAAGAAGGCAGTCAGGGAGGAGATAAATTATCTGTTCAAAGAGGAATAATGGTTGCATTCAAAGAGAGAATAGAAGATTACTGAGGCACTACTGCGAATGACCCCGCGACCCTTTGCTTCATGAGAGGATTGATGGAGGAAAGGTTCCCCCCACTTCTTCTCCGGGCACTAAAGGTGAAGTCCCAGGAGTACTAAGGCAGGGGTGACAGGACAACGTGAAAAATTAAGCAGGATATGAATCAACTAAACAAGGAGGAATTTATCCAAGACTTCTAAAGCAACGAAAGAAAATGTATTAACCTCCTAATGAAAATATTGTTATCCAATTCATCTTTGGAAACAGCTCTTTCGGTGACTGCTGCATTCACCACTTTAGGAAGTTGCTTAGCAGGATCCAGGATCTTGGGATTTCGTCGGCGAAGCCTACCTGTTATTGGTCAAGAGGCAGTGACAAAGGATTTAGATTAGAAGGAATAGAATTTTGTTCCACAGTTTTGAAGTGTGGTTAGGACAATGGTTGAAGGTGCTCAGTCAGTACGTGCTCTAATGGGGTGGACACTAAGAGTTAGTGATCCAAGTGGCTAGTTTAGACTCCTCGAAGATCACTAGAGACAGGGAGAATGGAGGCCAGAGGACTGAGGAGAAATAGAATGGCAGATTGGTAAGTGCTGTAAAAGCATACAACTGAATAAGGTCAGTAGTCTAGGTAACAGCACTGTAGCAACATCAGTTTGCTGGTTTTGATATCGTACTAGCATCATATTAGATGTCACCATCGGAGGAAGCTGGGTGAAGGGTACATGGATTGTATTGTACTCTTGTTATTGTACTATTGTTACAACTATGTAACTATTGTTACATATTGTACTATTGTTTTGTACTATTGTATTGTACTATTGTTACAACTTCCTGTGAGCCTATAATTATTTCAAATAAAATGTTTAAAAGAAGTCTTGCCTGGGTGGGGTAAGGAGAACAGTACTCAGGAACTATAATGAATATTTGTGTGGTCCTTTACAGTTTTTAAAGCTTACACATATGTTTTCTCATTTACACCTCCCAACAACACTGTTAGGCAGCAGAGGTGTACTATTATCCCTATTTTATAGGTGAAGAAACTGAGGCTCAGAGAGATAAAATAATTCACCTATGGTCACAGAGAGCAAATGGCAAAGACAAGGCAAATTCGTTTCTTTGAATTCTGATTGCTATGATTCCTTGAGTGCAAACCCATCTGGCCTAGGTTAGGGCACAAAGACACAGACCCTGAACCAAGGATTTAAGGACAGGAAGTTTATTTGGGAGGTGATCTGAAGCTCCGGTGGGGTGCAGGGAAGCATGGCAGGAAAGAGTACGTTATGCAGCATGTCGCCTCCGTGGGCTCCCGCCGGGGAGCTCAGGGAGTTATATCCAACTGAGGGGCAAGGAAGCTGGCGTATTTGCCTCTCAATCCATCCAGTGTCGAATGAGGGCTGCTTTCATGAGGTGTTGCGCCATGGCCCCTCTAGATTCCTCTATTCTCAGGCCAACAGAAAACCTCAGACAGGGAATCGCAGACACTGCTTGAAGTAGGACACTGTCAGCATATACTGGAGAGGTTAGTGCACAGGGGATGTGGGCAGGGCCCCTACCAACAGTGACTGTCCCTTTATGCAGCATCCATACCATAAACCTGCTGCCATGCAGACCATTTCCTCTCATCTCAGCATATTCTCTAACCCCACACACATCCAGATAGGTGGAAACAAGGGAGGCAGGGGGTGCCCTGATCTTGTTTGTTGGGCCCAGGAGTTAGCAGCTAAGAGCAGCAAAGTGCCTGCGTGTGCATGGGGACTAGATGTGTGCATATCTGGGTCTTTGCATATCTTGATTGTTATGATCTACCAACTTATTCCAAAACAAGGCTGAGGAGAAGATATAAATGTTGGTGTCCCCTGGGTCAGAGGTTAAGTCAAAAGTCAAAGGTTAGTTGGCATTTTCCATTATACCAATATAAGCCTGGTCCATCTATTGGGACTTACTTAAAAGGATCTAAAAAGGACCAAAAAGAGCAATTGGCTAAGGGACGGAGTTGCTGATTGTATTTTATTTAGTTTGGTGGATACTACAGAGGAAGGTAATGGGATTCCGCAGAAATGAGCTAGTTAGATGATCATGTGATTGGAGGGGTAGCAGCAATCAGCGGAGGCCTTTCTCACGGTGACGCCACGCAGTAAAGAGTTGATTGGCTCATTCCTGATTCATATGGCGTTTCTTCTCCAGGATACATGCTGATATACTCTTCATCTCTCCGGGCTAATTTAATCATTATGTGTGCACTCTAGAAATTAGTGCCATTTCCCCTACTTGTGCCTGAAATAGACATTTCAGACATTTATAACGCTCAGTCATTTTAATCTAGTCGTTTGCCCAAGTATGTTCCCAATTAGGACCGTTTTGTTCTGTGTTTGATACCATGAAGTAGAACACGTTCTGATCTTTTAAAAAATCTGTTAAATAGCAAAGGTATACTGTGTTTCCCCCATTATAATAATTCAAAAGCAGCTGATGGAACCTTTCTCAACTGTTCACACAGCCATAAAAATTTGACCATTGAATTAAAATCAAATAAAAATATCCAGGGGATGTAATGCCTTGAAATATAGAGCATTTTTTTATCTGTGGAAGGCTTCCACAGCTTTAATTCATTATATCCTAACAGTTTTTTTTCTTATTTAAAAGCTGCCGTAAGGTTGTGATACCAAGTCATAAATAATAAAATAGTGTTCAGTTTTGGTTCATGTTACATCGCTTTGTTTCCCAATTTAGCATCAATTCCTTCTAAATCATAGCCATATACATGCATTAATACTATCACATTTCCTATGCCTACATATAAACAAACATAAAACCACTTTAACCTAGAAAATGCGCTTGGATTGATTCATATTTTGACTCCAAGCTTCTCTGTGCTCTTCAAACTTTGGGGTTTTGTTTTTTGTTTGTGTCTCTCCCATGTTCTCATCATAAACTGAAAACCACATCCATCCACTGACAGCTTGATGCTTTTCCATCAGGTCTGCCTCCTTTGCAAGGGGCTGGCGATTTAAGAGGGACTGTCTCAATGCTGGACTCACCAGGAGTCCATCTGTTTCTCAGGTTGAGGACCTAAGGTACAGGTCTGCCTCCCTTTACAAAATAAAATTTCTCTGACATCTGAGAATGGAGAGGAACTTAGCGCAAGTAATGCTTACCAGGTATAAGCATTGGGAGAGTTACACTCCTCTGCCAGTAGCATATCAACGTAGGAACTTAGCTGTGGTGGTTTTTCAATAATTTACCACCAAATGGATGCACCTGAATTACTAAACACAAAATGAATAAAGGATGCTCAAACGCAGTGTTAAATGGCAGAGGCTACAATATAGCTGTGAACAAATAGTAAGCAATATCAACAGAGCCTGCCGTGTAACTTCATTTTAAAAAGTGATTTGGGATGTGATATGACAGTTCTGACTTTGCCAAGAAAGGGCTATTCAAAAGCAACCTGACCATCAACCATCGGACTCAATTCATCACAGAAAGGCCATTTGAACAGTCAAACAGTACCAGAAATAAGCTCTTTATCAGTGCCTGAAAATATAGCAATGCCCTTCTAGAAAAGGTGGGTCTTTATCTCAGTGGGACCCAAGTTCTTGGAGAAAGGGATGGGTGAGACCAACTGTCTTAGGGGAAAGTAGAGACTTCACGCTAAGGCCCAGCTTTTGATTGGGCGTTTTCTACCTGAGAAGCTCTGAGTTCCTGGCGAGCATAGCAGTCCGTCTTAATCCAGAGACAGAGGTCCTCTTAAGTTGCCAGCACTTTGCAAAACCTCTTTATTCTGAATTTTTATAAATTACCTGTCTTTTTTGAGGTCTACTTACAGGAGAGTGCACAGTTCAGTGAATGTTTACCTATGTCTACACCTGTGTGACCTCCATCAGATCAAGATACAGAACATTTCCAGAACCCCAGAAAGCTCACTCTTGCCCCCCCTCAGCCAGTGCCCCAGGGTAAGCACTATTCTGACCTATAGCGCCATAAAGTGGAATTGCTTGGACCATAGGGTGTATGCGCGTTTAGTTTTAATAGGTACTGCCAAACCTTTTGCAAAAGTATCGAACCAATTTACAATCCTAACCGATCACTTTTTGTTTGCCCAAGAATTTCTGCTGTTAGCACTGAAAATGCTGAACCACACTTCTCTTGCTAGTTGCTTGACCTAACCTGTGACAAGTTTTCATTCCCCCCTGGGTTCTTAATGGTGTACAAGCCAATATGGCTGTCATTTGTCATTTGCTTGCGGTGGCAACAGCAGCATGAGCAATACGGTGGCACACTATGATTTCACAGTTATTGTGGGTGTTACTGTGGATTTCATGGTAACTCTCCACAGACAAAACAAGGTCGTCTCAGTAAATCTCAACAAATTGGGATCCGTGGTGCTACCTTATGAGCACCCAAAGCCTGAACTATTGCTTCTCCCAGGCAAGCAGATGCACAGTTCTCAAAAGTCCCCCAAGAGCTGTTTGGAAAACAGTGGATTTTAAAACCCAGAAGGAGTGTGAGAGGAACCCAGGGGCTTTAACAATGGAGTGTAATGATTCAGGCCCCATTTGGAATCTAAACCAGCTGATGGTGTCTCTTTACTTTTTTGGGTTTTTTTGTTTTTCAAAATTATAGTTAGGCTTAAAATTTTGCGTTTCAGCTTTTATTCAGTTAGTCTTGGAAAAATGTGTACTTTTAAAGATCTGGGGGCTTCTCTGGTGGCGCAGTGGTTAAGAATCCGCCTGCCAATGCAGGGGACGTGGGTTCGAGCCCTGGTCTGGGAAGATCCCACATGCCGCGGAGCGGCTAGGCCCGTGCGCCACAACTACTGAGCCTGCGCTCTAGAGCCTGTGAACCCCAGCCACTGAGTCCACATGCCACAACTACTGAAGCCCGCACGCCTAGAGCCCGCGCACCTCAATGAAGAGTAGCCCCCGCTCGCCGCAACCGGAGAAAAGCCTGCGCGCAGCAAGGAATACCCAACGCAGCCAAAAATAAATTAAATAAAATAAACAACTTAAAAAAAAAAAAAGATCTGGGCACAGCTGACAGAGAGTGTGTGACACAAATATTCTGTTTGGTATTCATGTCATAGACTATTAGTGCCATTTGTTCAGAATTTGGTTTTATTTTAAACATTGCTCGGAAAGAAAAAGAGAGACAGCAAAACACCAAATGTAAGTTTATCTGATCCGCTAAAAATGTTACGTTTAATCGAATCCTTTTCTAGGGATTTAGAAATGAAATAAATATATAAATGCCTACCAGAAAACACCTCTGCATCTTCTTGCTGCTGACAAAGCTAAGACTGCATGCCCAATGGCAGGAAATGTTATCTGAGGATTGCTTTATTAACAGCCAGCGAAAGGGGAAGATGGAAAGGGGAAAGCAGATGAAGCAAGACTGGCCAAATATAGATAATTGTTGAAGCTGAGTGATAGGTACGGGGGTTCATCATACTATTCTCTCTACATTTGTGGGTTTGAATTTTTCATAATGAAAAAAATTTAAACTATGTATCAACAGGAACAAAAGCAGTCAGGTTAATAATATTGAAGGGGTATAGAGCTGTAGAATAAGCAGAATTTAAAAAATAATTTATGGAAGTATGAAAATGGACTGGCTTTTGCTTGTGTTAAGGAATTATAATCATGGTATCGTGGCTATGTTTTTAAAAATAATCCTTATCTTTTAGGAATATGTCCTGAAATTTTTGTGAATGAAATGATATGGTGTCTGGTTTTCCTTCAAGATGATATAGGGAGAGGGCAGGAAATGGGCGAGATTGGCCATGGGTAAATGGTTATTGCTGGTTGACGGGGCTATGGGGGCTCATATACTGCTTGAGCTACCTTTGTATACATTCAGAAATAAAGTAAATAAAGTAAAAAGTATTTTATGCATATGAATTCAAAGAAAACAGATTAGTACTGTGAAATTGCAGATTTGTTTTTTTCTTCATCCTTAGGTTATAAAAAGCTTAACTTGCAATGCTTTAATGAAACCAGCTATTGTATAAAGCACCTCTGAAATTATTCTTTCATTTGGGGAATGCATTAAAACCAATAAAAATTAAAAGTGCAAGTCTAAACAAAAAGGTAATTGTAGGGTTCAGATAAACATCACCCAGTGGACTAACAAATCCCCCTGGTTCCAAGGTTACAGTACAAAGCTGCCTGGGGAGTAGGGCTTCTGGGCCTCTCTGGCATGGCCATTGAATCACCAGTTGACAGGCTGGGTAGGGCAGAGGTGAGACCCAGCTGCCAGATGGTGCTTCCCCAACCCTGCCTGTTCTAGAAATTCACAGACCATTGTATGAGGAATGACCTTCTTTTCTGAACCTGTATCAGAAGCTACAGTCTGGCAAAAGCACTGGTCCATGTGGAAACTATGGGAATGAACAACGGTGCAGTAGTGCAGTGGTTAGGGACACTGGCTCAAAAGGCAGACTCCCTAGGTTTAAATCCAGAGCTGTGTGACTTTGGGTAAGTTATTTAACCTCTCTGTGCATCAGCTTCCTCATCTTTAAAACAGGAGTGATTATAACAGTGCTCCATCCCACGGGGTTATTGTGAGGCATAACCAAGGTTAAGCTCTTAGGGCAGTGCCTGTTATGTCGTAAGTGCTTCACAAATGATAGGCATCATTATCATTATTCGTAAGTGGATCTGTCCTAAAACATCCTTGAATTGTGATCTCTTTCCCATAGAACAGCAGGCAAGTGCTCAAACAACTAACAGCCATGCCTCCCGTTCTTTTTACCCACATACCCCCAGCCAGAGAGGAAGGACTGCTTGCTGCAAGGAACTCTGGGGGTATAGTCTGAAGGAGTCCTCTTCCAAGTACAAATCTCTTTAAAGTTTAACGTTTTCACTTAAAATCCCCACAGATTTTTGCATCCTGCACCATAGTATAGCAGAATTGAGAGTCAGGAGAGATGCTTCGTGTTCAGCCCATGGCTTTCCTGGTCCTCTTGATATGCCTCTCAGTTCAAGAAGCTGAGACATTTAGAGCCATTTGATTTCGTTATTTTCCCAGATCCTCCTCCCAGACATCTGGTGTACTTTCTTCCAGCTTCTCCTTAGTACCACCTTCCATCCTCCGAAGGGCACTGCCTAGCTTTTTACCTGATGGCCTTTTATGGTCAGGGTGCTGGGTCGCATCTCCTCCTGTCCTGGTTTTCACGGCCTCCTCTGTGACCGTTGACTCAGTCCTTTTTGAAACTCACTGAGTTGGTTTCTGGGACATCACTGGCTTCAGGATCTTCTCCTACTGCTCTGGCCACTCCTTCTCCATCTCTTTTGCAGGGTTGTCTCTTTCTATTCATCCCCCAAGTGTCATGCTCTGAGTTACAGGCCTGGGCTCAGAAATAGGCATGTACAACGGGAGAGGCCACAAGAGAGGGAGGCCCGCATACCACAAAAAAAAAAAAAAAAAAAAAAAAAAAACAAAAACAAGAAATAGGCATGTAACCCCCAATGCACCAATCATAGACTTCACTGAGACTTTTCCACTGGAACTATCAGAAGAACAAAACCAAACCAAAACAAAAGCAAACTTCTGCTGAATTGTTGAATGAATATATGTGAATTGGGGACTTTGGGGTTGCCAGGGGCCATCAAGCCCAAGAAAGTCCAAGAGAGGAAAAAAGAAGACAGAAATCCAATACTGTCATTTAAACCTTTGGATCCAGCTTTACTTGAAGCTGGAGAAACAACCCTGAACGTTTTGGTGTCCTCAGCCAATGAATTCCCTTACTGGGTTTTTTGTTGTTGTTGTTTTCTTGGTTTTTTGTTTTTTGGTTTGTTTTTTTTTTTTGTCACATACAACTACCCGTATGCACTTGACTCCCAAATCTACATCTGTGGCCAAGGCTTCTCTCCTGAGCAACAGACTCATAGAAATAACATGCAGTTAACCAACCCTCACACAGATGTCCCACAAGGACATCTCAATCATAACATGTTATTTGCTAAATATGGCGAACCTGATCACACTATAAATTTATATTTGTTAATGTTTTAAAATCTTCCACCAGAATGTAAACTCTGTGAGGACAGGAACTTTGCTTATTTATTCACTGTTGTGTCTCCAGCACCTAGAGGAACACACACACAGTTGATATTCAAGAAATATTTGTTGAATGAATGAATGAGTCAGTAAATGAATGAAAGCTAGGAATTTTCCTTGACTCCTGTCGTAATATCATCTACCATACTCAGTCAGTTACTAAGTTCTATAGATTTTGACTCATGAATATCTCAAATCTCATATCTGATCCTGTCACTGCACCCTACTGCTTACTTCAAGCCCACGTTGCTTCTTGCCTAGAAAATGGGAAGTCTCCTAATTCCTATTCCTGGCTCCAGCCACCCTCTACATAATTACCAGGCTCTTTCTAAATGAGAAATCAAATGCTCTGGGCCTCTGCTTTAAATACATCAGTGATGCAGCACAGTTTTTCTGGCTCAAATCTTGTCTCCTGCCTCCCTTTCCGGACTCATCTCCTGGCTCTTTCTTCATACAGCTAATGCCTAAGGAAGAGGGAATCGCTTGGGCTCTCCCAAATTCACTCGCACATTTCCTGCCTCTGCATCTTTGCACATGCTGTGGTCTCCTCCCATGCTCTGCTTTTCACCCTCTTGATTATCCTGCACAATTCATGTCCTGTCCTTCAGAAAGCCTTCTCTGGTCTCTGTCTCCCCGTTCTGATTTAGAAGTCCCTCCTCTATGTTCACAAAGCTCTCTGTACACCCCTTTGTCTACCAAAGCACTTATGTGGCGCAGACTATTTTAGTGCTAACTAGTATCCATATTTTACTTTTTTCCTCTTGGGCTCACAGCTGGACTACATTTGCCAGCATCCTTTGCAGTTAGGGGTGGCCGTGTGACTGAGTCCTGACCAATGGAATGTGGATGGAAGTGGTGTGCACCAATTCCCATGAATGGGCCTGGCCCATTAAAACCTCTCACATGTGGTCCTCCTTCTCTTTCCCCTCAGCTGAGTAGAGAGGACTCAGAATGTTTGGGAAGGAGGAGCCTCAAGGTGGATGGAGCCACTGCACAGTTCTGCAACTTGGGGTGCCTTGGGGTCAAAACCGGGAAATAAAAGAGGAAAAAAACAACAAGAAATTCAACATAGTACTGACTTCTTCAAGTTTTATTTCCCTCTCCAATCTGCCTGCTATTATTTTATTTTCCAAGTCCTCGGTGAACTGTGGTCGTAGTTATTTTTGTCTCCTGTCTAGAGCGTTCAGTTGTAATCAGTGGGGCAGATAGGATGTAGAGGGCTTATCCATCTTGGCCAGCACCCCTCCCCGCTTCATCTTGTTTCTGTATCCAAATTCCTGTTTGAATACCTGGTTCGTAGTTGGGACCTTAACAGCGGTTTGCTCGGTGGACTTTTAAAGTATCCAGATTCATAAAATCAACTACGGCATGCTCTTAGCAGAACAGTATTTCTTATTCTGAGCTTTACAATTTATACAAGTGTGAAAATGTTTGAAACGGTTCTCAGGAGAACTACAGATTAAGGATGATTAAGGATGGAAAGTAGATGCTCCAAAGAGAGGTTACACTCTGTGGTATTGATATTACTTAACTTTCCTGGTGGAAGAAGAATGAGTAGTGGTAATTTTACATATAGATCTTCAAATTAATAAAGGAAGGAAACTTGCAGATCACTCTTTTGTAAACTGTGGTTTGTTTCTTGTACCTTATATATGTATTTTAGGGAGATAAGAGTTCTGTACTCATATGTATGTGCAAATTGAGAATCTAATTTGTAAATTTTTGATTCCCTAAAAAATAACTAACATTTACAACTCTTTATTGCTGTTTATTATAAACAAATATATCACTCAGTTAACACATATTTGTTAAGACCTTCTACATGCAACGCTCAACGAGGGTTAAAAGAAGCATAAGAGTGAACTCCTGATTAAAAGAATGATGAGAAAGTCCCGGTGATGAGAACCTGACATTTTACAAAGCACTTTTATTCTTCTTATCTAATGTTTTCCCAGAGAGGTGGGTTTTAGTCCCGTTTAAGAGAGTCTGCAGAGGCTCAGAGAGTTTGAGGAATCTGTCCGTGATCACATAAGGGCAGAATTGAATCTTCTACCCAGGTCTTCTGGTGCCAATTTCTGTTCCCTTGTCATTGTATCTCAGTCTAGCTGGGGAATAAAATATACCATCCACAGACAGTTATCCAATGGTTCAAGGCAGGCTATGACACATGCCAGCGGAATGACCAAATATAGCAGGGAGCACACTTTCCTACCTCCCCTTCCTAACTCTTGTTAAGGAAGGCAGCATTCTAGAAAGGATACCATTAACCTGATGGGTTAACTTTGAGCACTAAACTCGTAGTTGCAAATGTTCTTACCAATCCCAGTGAGGTTATTTTATTCAGGATGTAATAAATAAAGAGTGCCAAGAGAAGACTGACAGAATACCTAAGCCCAAACTGTGAGAGTTAGGCACCTTTAAGTCAAAGTGTGTATATAGCAGACTACAAATAGTACACAAGGTGCTTCCATATTCACTTTCAATCCTTCCTCACCAAGGAACTATGGAAAGCTTTAGCTAATCATTTTTTTCTTTGTAAGTAATTAGGTGTATTTTAAAATTTTAGATATCAAATTAAAGATGTGCCAGAAGAAAACTAATCTAGGGTGAGAGTCAGGAAATGGAGGATTGCCTGGAAAGGGGCATGAGGGGCGATTTTGGGGCGATGGAAATTTGCTATAGCTTGTTTTCAGTGGTGGGTGCTCAAATGTCTACAGTTCATAGGAAAGCGACCCTTAAGATCTGTGTATTTTATTTTTTATTAACTACACTTCAATTTTTAAAATGTGGGAAAGAGTGTACAGTTTCTCAAAATTCTTTTAAGCGTATGTTAGCAAGAAGTTTAATAACCATTGTTCTAGGCATATGTGGAATAAATCTCTCTTCTTTCAAGATTCTTCCTCTTTCTTTAGGTTTCTCAGAACCATGTAGCTTGACTGTAAGGTAAAGTCATCAGTAGCATGTCACATTATTTATGTTTTTTGACTATTACCTTTAGTGTTTTTCTCGTAGCCACCTTGGATTTTTATGCCTAATGACATTCTCCAGCGGAATAGAAGTGTGGGGAGTAAAATTAACTAGGGAAAAGGTTTATCTTCATTGTATGTATGTGCCACATCTTCTTTATCCATTCATCTGTCAGTGGACACTTAGGTTGCTTCCATGTCCTGGCTATTGTAAATAGAGCTGCAATGAACATTGTGGTACATGACTCTTTTTGAATTATGGTTTTCTCAGGGTATATGCCCAGTAGTGTGGTGAGGTGGATGGACCTAGAGTCTGTCATACAGAGTGAAGTAAGTCAGAAAGAGAAAAACAAATACCATATGCTAACACATATATATGGAATCTAAGGAAAAAAAATGTCATGAAGAGCCTAGGGGTAGGACGGGAATAAAACACAGACCTACTAGAGCATGGACTTGAGG
>NC_041234.1:2221269-2238235 GCF_002837175.3 Physeter macrocephalus | reverse complement strand
AGATAGCTAGTGGGAAGCAGCCGCATAGCACAGGGAGATCAGCTCCGTGCTTTGTGACCACCTAGAGGGGTGGGATAGGGAGGGTGGGAGGGAGGGAGAGGCAAGAGGGAGGAGATGTGGGGACATATGTATATGTATAGCTGATTCACTTTGTTATACAGCAGAAACTAACACACCATTGTAAAGCTATTATACTCCAATAGAGGTGTTAAAAAAAAGTCTTCAGAGAGTTTGGTCAATGAATGTATTTTCCCGTTTATCTTTGTAATTGCCCGCACCCCCCCCCCCCGGCCCCCCGCCGAACCTTTTTTTGAAGAACAATGTAGTGATTAAAGTAACTTTTCATGTAAATGGAGTCCCCAGACTGATAATCTAGTTTTAAAGAATTGCTCTTGAAATCCGTATGAATTTAGAAAGGAAAATGCATGAATTGCATGAACCAATGAACGATGGATGATGCCCCACGTCACACTGAGTGGAGATGCTCAGTACTGATGATTTTATCCTGACCTGGCCCTGGTAATCATTTCTCTGCAACCCACCGATTCAGCTTGGCCATAAAATCTTAATAACCAGCGGAATCTTCTTGCAAAGAGGGCATGACGCCCCAGAATTCTTTAATCTTCTGGTGCTGTGACAAGTGACAAGGTGGCCTGTGCTTCCATGAATAATATTCCCATCTCATGGGTGCTTCTCACCCATGCTACACGACTTCAAGAGATTGCTCTCTGCTACGAAAGGCCGCCTGATTGTTCTCCTGTGCTTGAGATGGTCTGTGGGCTTTCAGAAATGTGAGCCAAATCCGAGAATTCCTCTGAGCTGCAGAGATCAAAAAGTTTTGTGTTTTTCTTCCCTTTTTATAAGATCTGTGGCCGAAATGTTTCTTTGGCAATAAGTGACGTCAATTCCTTCATTTTCCTTCTTTTCAGGTGGGGCAGTGATAACAGGAATGAAGAGCTAATGGGTTCCCTTGGCACAGTTCGAATACTGATCTTTCCTCAGCGCCCAGCATGGAAACACCTCTCGTTTGAAGAGTTTGATTTCTTGCACTTAGTAACACTACCACTCCTCCTCAGAAGCAACTTCTCCATCGGAGTCAGGACATAAGGATGTAGCGTTCCCACGGTCTTTTTTTTCTATTTCCATTACCTTTTGTCACTTCCGTTCCATATTGTTTTTTTACTTGTTTGATCTGTATTAGCAGCTTCCACTTTTATTCCAGCATTTAACTGCTCTAAGACTGACTCATTCAAAATCCACACGTCACCCTGAGTGCCTAAAACAATGTAGGACATATCTCCCTCTCTAGGATTTCTGCTTGTATGTGCTAAGGTCGGCAGCCTAGGGATACCAACCTCTTCGGTTCTCTTCCTGGTGTTGGAACTTTGCTCTGCATGTTGCTTCAGTTGGTCTTGGCTTGGAATATCCACGCTGTAGCCCTGGAGTGGTGGTGACGGGATTCCTTCTTAGCTTGTCATAGAAAGGACTTGGATATTTCACAGAGAAGTGCTGACGTCCAAGTAGTTCTCCTGAAGGATCTCCACCACAGGATCCCCGAGCCTGCTTCGCCAGTATATGCTGACCTGGATATTGCCTGACCACTTGAACAGTGCACGAGTCAGCTTTGTACCTGCCACCTGCAAGATCCTCAGAAGTGGCAGCTTTATTGTACCTGTTGTACACAAAAATCAGTCTGATCGATTTGGTCTGGGGAGAACCTGCAAGCACTATCAGATGTTCAACCCTGGATGGAGGTGGAAAATGCTGTCATTTCGGCACTGAGGAAACTGCAGTCCGTTGACCCGAATATCCAGCTACCCGAATGTCCAGGTGCTTGCTGCACCTCCACTGCATCTGGAGGGCGTCGGTCATGGGTCCAAAGGCTTCAGCAGTATTTCCAAACAGTGAGCAGCTGAGGAGTTTTAAGAGACACTTTCTTCCCTGAGACCATCTCTATGCCCTTCCATTCTGGGTTGAATAGCATCCCCCCCAAATTCATGTCCACCTGGAACCTCAGAATGTGACCTTATTTGGAAATAGGGTCTATGCAGATGTAATTCAAGAGGAATCCATCCCTACTGGACCAGGGTGGGCCCTGAGGCAATGAGTGGTGCCCTTTTAAGGAGAGGAGAGGACACAGAGAGACACAGAGTGGGAGGCCATGTGATGATGGAGGCAGAGATGGGGTGACGTGTCTGTCTGTAAGCCAAGGAACGTGGAGGATTGCTGGTGACCACCAAGAAGCCAGAAAGAGGCAAGGAAGCATCCTTCCCTAGAGCCTCCAAAGGGAGCGTGACCCTGCCCACAATGCGAGCTTGGACTTCTGGTCTCCAGAACTGTGAAAGAACGCGTTTCTGTTATTTTAAGCCACCCGGTTTGTAGTACTTTGTTGCAGCAGCCACGGAAAACAAATGTCTTTTCTTTCGCTGTCCACACTCTGTGTCATTTGCAAATTCTTCTCTAAGTCCCACAGCAGCAAGAAGAATCTTAGTGTTGTGGTTCAGCGTGGTGATTCCGAAGCCAGATTATTTGGGTTTGAATCTTGACACTACCATTCTTTAGCTATGTGACCTTGAAACTTAACCCCACTGCTCTGTGCCTCAGTTTTTCTGACCTGTAAAATGGGAGTTAAATGAATGAATAATGTTAAGGGCTTAGAATAATGCCTGGCACATAGGAAACGCTCTCAGGTGTTTGTTATACGAAAAGAAAAAAGTCTGTTGGACCGAAACGGCCACATGGGAATGGGAATGGTTCCGTAGAAGAAGAACTAGGACATGAGCTTGAACTTCAGAAGTTCGGTAGGTTTGGTCAGAGGCCACCCAGTTGGGAGAAACAGTGTGAGCAAAGGCTTACTGGAAGTGTGAGGTAAGGGGGCAGCAAGACTCGATTAGAACAGGACTTCTCGCCCTTTTCTCCATGGTGGTCAGTGGCGATCTTAGAATATTTGCATCCACATGGTGTCCGTGAGGCTGCTTGCAGCTGGACCCTGGAGGTCACTGACCAAGTTCCTGAGAGCTGAGGGGGGACAATACCTTGGCACATCTGAAACCCATTGCCAGCGCCTGTGGGAAGCCCAGGATTTGAGCAGCACTTCCCAAACCCGAACGTGCATTAAGATGCAGATTTTGACTCAGTTGGTCTTGGGTGGGGCCTGAGAGTCTGCATTGCTAACAAGCGGGGGATGCAGAGGCTTGTGGTCTAAGGACCACCTTAGAACCATGAACCAGCAGCAAACCCTGGGAGCTGGTTAGAAATGCTGACTTTCTGGTCCACGTCACCCCACCCCAAGCCTACTGAATCAGAATCTGCATTTTAACCAGGTCCTTAGCTGATTAATTTGCACATTAGCATTTGAGAAGCGCCAAATTAGAGGACTGGGCTTGGGGGTAGCCCAGCTTGCTAGAGGAGAGGACCTAGCCACCTCGGTTCTCAGACCCAGCTACACAGTAGATCCGTGTGGGCGGCAGTGAAAAATCCTGAGGTCCAGATCAGAGTGACTTAGTTAAATCGAAATCTGTGAGTGGGGACCCGGGGAATGAGTATTATTTTTCAAACTCCTTGCATGATTTTAATGTGCGCTCAGGGTTCAAGAACCACCAGGCTAGGGAAAAACCCCTAAGCAGGGCTGGAAAGAGAGACTGAGGCCATGCAGAGTTCTTGCCGGGGTTCAAGGTCCTTTTCCCAGCAGAGCACAGCAGGTTGAAGGCGTGGATTCTGGAGCAACGAGGGCCTGCCTGGGTTCAAATCCTGCTTTGTGCCACTTGCCAGCTGTGTGATGGGCAAGGTACTTAACCTCTCGTTGCCTCTGTTTCTTTACAATGGGGATGATAATAATAGTAACTGCGCCACAGGGTATTTGTGAGGATTAAATGAGTTAGGACGTGAAGTGCTCATTACAGCGCTTGGCACGCAGTCAGTGCTCTGGAGGTGTTTGTTTATTTAAATACACATTTTATTCTTTCTGACGGGGAAGTGTGGAAGGTTTCTCCCTTTCCTGTTGCCCTACCCCATCCTTGGCGCTAGGTTCTTGGGCAGCAGTCACACCTCTAATTAGGCGCTCAATAAATGTTTGAGGAATGCATGACTGAATGGTTACAATGCCCCCTTGTGTATTCAGTGGGAAGAAATAACAAAACATACAGTTGGTTCTCCATACTAGTACGGACAGTGTGACCAACTGTTCCGGTTTGCCCAGGAAAGAGAGGATTCCCTGGGCATGGGACTTATGGTCGTCAAACTGGTGAAGTCTGGGGAAAACTGGGACAAGTTGGTCACCCTCAGTATGGGTACCACCCAGATGTCCATGTCCTCAAAATACTGTTTCCAGGTAAGCATAAGGAGAGACTCCCGAGGCTAACTCATTTGTGTGCACGCAACCAAGGCAATGGCAGTTCGCTTCCTGGCCATTGTGTGTGTGTGTGTGTGTGTGTGTGTGTGTGTGTGTGTGTGCACGCGCGTGTGCGTGCATGAAGGCACCCACATACACACATGTACACCAATAATAATAGTAGCCAGAATATAACAACAGTATGACACATGATATGTGCTGCGGTGAGCAGTTCACATGCTTGACAGGGAACATCAGATGGCCTAGTTCAAATCCCAGTTATACCACTTAATGGTTTTGTGGTAATGGCCATGATTCTTAGCCTCTCTGTGCCTCAGTTTCTCCATCTGCAAAATAGAGATGATACTATTACTCAGCTTTCAGAGTTGTTAGAGTAGATGTGTTCATCCATGTGAAGCATTTAGCAGAGTGCTGGGCACTTCCTAAATTTGATCGATGCTAGAGATTATTACTATCGCTGTCATTAACGGTACCAGGCAACCTGCACCCCTCCTCTGCTTCTCTCCTTTTCTCACCTCCCAGCTTCTTCCCTTCGCTGTGAGCCCACTGCATCCTGCCTTCTGTTTCCTCCCCCTGCTCTCTCCCTCCCCCACCAGAGGGGCCATCAACACTTTTACCCTGCTTAGATGAACAGAGCCCCCAGTCCATGCTCAGACACACAAACTGGACACAGCCTTATGCTGTATGCCACTACAGCATTATGAATCTGTGTTAAGCCTCATTAAATGGATATAGAAAACCAGTATACCCATTTTTATCCTTTGGTTGGCAGATCAATTAAGAAATAGATGGCAGTGGATGTGAACTTCAGCAGACATGTGGTGAGTTCTGTCCCTACAACCTTAAAGACGAGATGGAGAATCCTAAGCCGATCACTATTAAAGTTAAGTTATTAATGTTTAAAGAACGAGCAAGAGTACCAGGTTTCTGGTAGAGCAGTAAGACGTTTCTCAATCTTATCCCATTCACTGTTTCTCACCCATAATTTGGATGAAAGTATAGAAGATACACGTCAGGTATGCAGGAGATTAGAAAAATAACAAATACTCTTAATGGAGTGTAGGGATATGAAAATATCAGGACCCTTGAAGCAATGGGTGAGATATAACCAGATGAAATTAACATGGATAAATGTAAATCTTGTGTGAGGGTCCAAATAAAACCCCACTTGGACATATATAAATTAATACATGTTATTACATTGTATATCATGTAATTAAAACATTAATTTTTGAGTTATTGTATTATAGTTATTATATTACTATAATGTTAATATAGTATATATAATTATAAAATGAATAATATAATGGCATATATTACTATATATGTATAGCTTATGATATTGCATATCCTTTGGACCCAGAAGTTCTACTTCTAGGAATTTATCCTAAAGAAAAATTATATGTGTGTGTGAGTGGAGGGAATGGTAAAGAGAAAGCCTAGAAATAAAGTCAGTGCAGAACTAATAATAATATTAAAAAATTGGAGAGTAGCCTAAATACATGTCAGTGGGCATTGGTAACTAAATTATTGTAAATGTAAACAAAAGAAAATGAGGCAGTTCTTAAAAATTGTACTTTACCAACAGTATTTCTCCAACTGCAATCCAAAAACTTTATGCATTAGAGTTTTCTGGGGTACTGGTTAAACACACAGGTTCCTAGGCCCTCCCCAGAGTACTAAACGAGTGTCTTTGAGGGAGGATCCAGGGAAATACGTTATTAACAAGTGCCCTCAGATAATTCCAATACACACTTAGAATCTGAGAATTACTGTAGAAAAGAACATTTAATGGAATAGGAAAGTGTTCATGACATAAGTGACAAAACAAGTTCCAAAACAGGGTGATCCCTTTTATGTAAAAATACTTATTTGTATAGAAGAAATTATGGAAGGATAAAAGCCAAAATGATAACCATGATTAATGTAATGTTATGTGGCATTAATAGAAAGACGGTGTGCTGATGGAGAGTTCCACTTTATTCTGCACTCGTCGTATAATACCTGGAATGTTCCATTTGAGGAGGTAAAATCTATTTAGATTAAAATAGTATCGGTTGTAAGGACAACAGAGAGGAGGAGTCAAAGATGGATCCAAAGTTTGGAAGAATGGTCATGCATCAATGGAGCAAGGACGTCACAAAGAGAAGCTGGTTTAGGGAAGAAAGATGAGTTGGTTTTGAACATGGCAGGTTTGAGGTACTGGTGGCACATCCATCAGGAAACAATCAAAAGGCAGTTGGAATTCTGGGTCTAGAATTCAAGAAATTGAGTGGGGCTAGAGATGTAGATTTAAAGACAATAAAAGTTGTAGGAGTGGATTAATCAAGGAGGAAGATCAAATAGAGATAGAACTGGCTGGAGATCAGCTCCCTAGAAAATGCCTTTGATTAGTGAAAAGGAAAGGAAGAAAAGCCAGTAAAGGAATAAAAGAGAACATGGTCTGAAATGTAACGGGTGAACCAGTAAGATCCAATGTCACCAACCAGACAGGGAGTTTCAGGGAGGAGGAGAAGGTCAAAGAGGATGAAGACAAAGAGTTGGCCACTGGACTGGACAACTGGACAGTGAGGACCTTCTGCAGAGTTGTTTTGGAGAGCGGTGGCATCTGTAGCCAGGTGGCAAGGAGTTAAGGAACAATCAAGTGGTAAGGAAGGCCTGAGAGCTGGTGCAGTCATTGCTGCATTTTTAGTGCATGTAGTAGCCTCTCCCGTTGTGGAGAAATGATCTCATGGTTTTCATGCTCCTTTCAAGCTGAAGCTGGGACCATTTCCCCCAGCATTCTTTCTCCCGGAAAAACTGAACTGGAATTTGGGTTGTTTGTCCTTTCATGGAATTATCAGTCACTGGGTGCAGTATAATTTTTTTGAGAGATAATTTGTATTTCCCCTCCCTGCATTTTTCCATTTCTTTCCCCACTCTTCTTTCTTGTCCTGGTGAAGGTTTGGGGCTGGACAAAGGGTAGAAGTTACTTACATTTTCCTTCCTGGCATTTGTTTCAAAAAGCCTGGGTCCCTCCAGGGAATTGTAATGGTGTCCTAGAGTATGAGACAAGGGGGAGAATATTTTTGAGGAGAGCAAGAAGGATTTCCCCAAGACTGAAAAGAAATTCCTCTGACTTGGAGCGGGAAAGGTGTCTGAAAGCCTGGCGAGCCACAGATCCCTATAGTCTTCATCCTGACAGTACCAGCAGAGCAGGCCAGTTTTAGACAATAGAGCTGAGGGAGGGAGGACCAAGGCCTAGGCTCCCAGCCAACCAGGGATTCCCCAGCCCCCAGCACAGACAAGAACCTGCAGTCTGGGGAGCTGAAGGGGCCCTGTGGGCTGGGTCTTTGACATCTTGATGATACCTCTGTACCTCCCTGAGATTGAGAAGGTCACCCTGATATCTTAGCACTTTCTGAGACCCAGAACCTTGACACCCCGGAAGAGTGGGGGAAGAGCACTCAAGAATGTTTGGGATTGAATTTCCTGCTTGGCAGGACGGGGCTGGTCTCTTTATTAGAAAATAAAGACATGCAGTGTTTCTTGCTCACCTGAGTTTGTGCATGGAGATTTGTGTCTGCTACACAGGAAGAAATCAGGCTTGCATCCTCAAGCCAGGTGAGTGCTTTCTTCACCTGGGAAGAAAACCAAGGTGGTAGAATGGGGATGTCTAGATGATGTGACAACCGGTGTATAGGTTGTCCTACCATCCTGTCATCAGTTTGGTAGGATGTGTGAAGGAGGGTAGAAAACAGTGACCCCGTTGTCAGAGAAAATGGATCCTAGTCATCTCTGCTGCTTGAGCATCCTACAACTTTGGCCATATTTCATCTCCCTGGGCCTCAGTTTCCTCATGTGCAAAACGAAAGCATTAGATTAAGTGAATGCTAAGGCTCCTCGCACATTCTGAGAGACCGTTTGGCTTGGTTCTCTTCTTTCTCAGGGTAAACTTTCTTATCTCTAAGGAATGAGGTGGATTACACAGTCCTATAGCCGCTGAGCTACAGTCAACTTAGCCTAGCACTCGTGAGGAAAGCAGCAAACTGGGACACCTTGCATTACTAAGGAGGCTACAAGTGTGTATTTTAATCGGCACAGCTCTGGGATTTCGGATGCGGTGTATGAGCCCCTCCACATTTAATTGAAGGGGGCAGAGGGTGATGAAACTACCAAGTTTGCTCTTTAAGGTTGGGCCATCCAGTGAAGATGGGTTTGCACACTAGTCTCAGAGGGCTAATTAATCACTCTGGAGAGCAATTTCTCATTAACACAATGTCAATACTGCCGGGGATTGGCTGGACCACCTTTGGAAGAGGTTAAATTACCTTTTAATCAGTGTATGGAAGAACAAAGCTCCTGCTCCATCATGGCCTGGCAGCCTTGCTAATTTGACATCTTATAAAAGCCAAGGCAGTTCTAACTATACTGGTGTGATATGACCAGGATTACTTCCAGAGAGGCAGAAGACAGGAAAGGAGGGTTTCTGTGGCTGTTATCCAAACTGGCATAATTGATGTGGGTGCAATGGGTTATAGCTAATGGTCTGTGTTTAATTATGGAGGCAGTGACACAAGGGCTGGAGGATAAGGCACTAACCAGATGATGTACTACCATTTCAGTAGGAACTCGCTGAATAGGGTCAGTAGAGTGGTAAGGTGGTCTAAATTCCATGTTTCTCCTGGGATTTGGGCTTGGTCCCCGAGAGGCACAGGGCTATATTCATAAGATGTGTCCAAATTCACACCGAAGAGGTCTCCTAGGAGAACAGTCAGTCACACAGGCCCCAGATGAAAGTGCTTTGAAATCCACTGCTCTAGGAATTCATTCCTCATTTAAACCAGGATCATTTGCATTGATACATTGATATATATCTAAACCTCATCAGCCACAGTGGAAAGATAGGGCTTTTCATCTTCTCTCATTCCTCAGAGCAATAAAACAACAAACAATTCTTTATCCACTAGCCTGAAAAATAATGACAATACCTGTTGTCAAGCTGCATATTATCCACCGTATCCATTATCAACTTTTAGCAACAGAGCCTTCAGGTTTTAGCTGGACACATGGCTGCCCGGCCAGAGTACATTTCTCAGCCTCTGTGGCAGCAGTGTGAGACCATGTAACTTAGTTTTAACCAATAAGAAAGGAACAGAAGTGATGTTCCTCCACTTATTCTTTTCTCCTTCTTGTGGGTAAGAACAAGTTTGTGTCGGGTGGTGGTTTACTTTCAATCTAAAAGATAAGAAAGGACTTCCCTGGTGGCACAGTGGTTAACAATCCGCCTGCCAACGCAGGGGACATGGGTTTGAGCCCCGGTCCGGGAAGATCCCACATGCCGTGGAGCAACTAAACCTGTGTGCCACAATTACTGAGCGTGAGCTCTAGAGCCCGCGAGCCACAACTACTGAGCCCACGTGCCACAACTACTGAAGCCCTCATACCTGGAGCCTGTGCTCCGCAACAAGAGAAGCCACCGCAAAGAGAAGCCCATGCACTGCAATGAAGAGTAGCCCCCGCTCGCCACAGCTAGAGAAAGCCCACGCGCAGCAACGAAGACCCAACGCAGCCAAAAATAAATAAATAAAAATAAATAAATTTATTAAATAAATAAATAAATAAAAGATAAGAAAGATACCTGTTGGGATAATGGAAGAATAACAGAGAAGGAGCCTGGGTCCCTAGATGACCTTGGGAAACAAAGTCATCCTACCTCCATCAACTGCCTACAAGCTTGGACTTTTATAGAGAGCTAGATCTTCTATCTTATTTAAGCAGTTGCTATTTTGGTCTCTGTTACAATGAATACAGTGATTTACATGGGTAAAGGACCTTGCAGTTTGCAAAGCACTTTTATATGTTTTATCTCTTAGCTTCACAAGTAGACAGATGGGGAAGTGGTCAGAGCATCTACTTGACAAGGAGGGAAACTGAGGCTCAGAGAGGCTGTAACTTTTGTCCTCAGTTACATACCTGTGCAGATATGGAGCCACATCTTGAACCCAGGTATTCTGACTCCTTCTCCAGTGCGCCTTTGGCTATAATATTGCCTCTTGGTCCTCGGAAACCTTAAGACATAGTCCGATATGTGCATGAGAGGGGAATCTCCATTTATTAAAACTCTTGCTGTTTGACGGGTTAAGCATCTCCATCTAGCTCTTCTCCTCTCCTTCCACCTCCTACATACCATGCCCCAAACAACAAAAAAAGCAAAGCTCCATAAAACAGGGTTTTTAAAAACGGTTGATGGACTTGCTTAATATCAGAACTGCCAAGGTTCTGTGGGGAAGGGAAGTTGCAGTGGGAGGAGTATTTTACCAATGACATTGTTTAGAATTGTCAGCACATGGGGTAATAAAAAGCAGGACATCTTTTAGTCAGTTTTATTATTGTTTTTAAATTCTCTACAGGCATTAAATTGTTTTTAAATTCTCTTGTTACCTGTACCCCCTTTTTGCCTGCACCTTGTAGGGACCACTTCTATCATCCCCTCACTAGTATGCCACAAAATAATAGTTATGAAGGAAAGCAAAATCATAAAATGCAAAATCCAGTTGACTCTTGGCGTGCTCTCTTTGATGTGCATACGTGTCCAGGAAATGGCTGCAGTGTTTGTACCAGTTGTCGCCTGTTACATTTAGAAGAGCTTCTGTAAAGAAAAGGAAAGCTTGTCTGTTTCCTTGGGCTTTTCCTACCCTCTTATTTCCGTAGTTACAAAAGTTGGTTCTGTGCATTTTTTTTTAAAGCTGGCATCTTGCCCAACTCAGATTGATCATAAAGGTTGGGAGGGACAGTTGAGATCTGCAGCTTGATTCTCCAGTAAGTTGGCTGTTTAGAGAGATAGCATTGACAGCCGAGACAGCCTGCAGATGGGAAGGCAAGTCTGGAGATTCCCTTGTTTATTATGGAGCCACTGAATGACTCACTAGGTTGGGCTCTTCCTTGGAGGAACACAGAAAGATAAGTGCCTAAGTGCCTGGGAGAAATCAGCGGAGAGGTTCTTTCCTCAAAGGCTTTACAGTAGGGTTGCCAGATTAAATATGGGACACCAGTTAAATGTGCATTTCAGATTAACAGCAAACACTTTTCTTGTGTGTAACTATGTCCCGAAATATTTCATGGGACATACTTATACTGAAAACACAGGCGCTCGGTTACATTTACATTTCAGATAAACAAGGAATAATGTTTACGTATAAGCATATCCCATGCGTATAATTAAACATTATTTCTCATTTATATGAAATACAAATATTTTATAATTATTCATTTTATTTTTTTAACTTAAAATTTTTAATTTAATTTTTATTTTATATTGGAGTACAGTTGATTTACAACACTGTGTTAGTTTCAGGTGTACAGCAAAGTGATTCAGTTGTACATATACATGTATCCATTCTTTTTCAGATTCTTTTCCATGAAATGCAGATTTTAACAGGGCATCCTATATTTTTATTTGCTAAATCTGGCAGCCCTACTTATAGAAATCTAGCAAGATTTTATGAAATGTTCTCTTTCAATTCAGGAATAGCCAGTACTGTTTTTCTCTTAAAGGATTATGTAGGCTGTTGGTTTTATTTATTGGCAGGGTGGAGACATACAGGGGAGAAGGTCAAGGGGAAAGAGACTGGACTGGAAGACAGGAGACTGGGGTCTGAGTCTTGTTCTGCCAGCAAATGGCTGTGTGAAGTTGAACAAGGCACTTCACCTGTCCGAGCCTTAGTGTCCTAAAAGGAGAGGATTGACTAGTCCTTCTAAGGATAAAATGATTCCATTGTCCTGTGTCATTCCCTATGTTACAAATGTTATGATGGAATTCCTTTTCCCAGGAGATGATACAGGTGAAGTTAATTTTAATGATATATTTTATTTAACCAATTATATTAAAATATTATCATTTTAATATGTAATCAATGTTCAAAGTATTAATGAGATAACTTACATTCTTTTTTTTGTACCGGGTCCTCAAAATCTGGTATGAATCCTAACAGCACACCTCAGTGTGGACTAGCCACGTTTAAAGTTCCGTTAGCCACATGGGGCTACTGTACAGCACAGGTATTGGCTAAGGGGCTACTGTACAGCACAGGTACAGGCTAAATAAATACCTAGATAGATAAATAGATAAATAAATAAATTTTAGCAAGTTAGATTCAGAAATGAGCAATCTCTAGTGGGTTATGGAGAGAACTTAGGCTATTGGGGAACATGTTCGTAGGCGTTTAAAAATTAATATACAGTTGATCCTTATTATTCATGGATTCCATATTTATGAATTTACCTCCTCACTAAGATTTATTTGTGACCCCCAAGTGAATACTCATGACACTTTTGTGGTCATTCGTGAGCATGGCATGTGCACAGGGTCAAAAAATTGAGTTGTCCACTGCACACATTCCCAGCTGAGGTGGAACAAGAGGAAGCTCTGTCTTCTTGTAGCAACTCTCATAGTACAAACAAGTGTCCTTTTTGCGGTCTGTTTCGTGCCAAGTTTGGGGCATTTTTGTGCCTTTTGTGAGTGATATCGCTGTTGAAAATGCTCCCCAAACGTAGTGGTGAAGTGCTGTCTAGTGCTCCTAAGTGCAAGATGGCTGTGATGTGCCTTATGGAGAAAATACATGTGTTAGATAAGCTTTGTTCAGAAATGAGTTAAAGTGCTGTTCGCCACAAATATTTAATATTAATGAATCAACTGTATATTAAATGAAGTGTCTTTAAACAGAAACACACGTAAAACAAGCTTATGTATTGATCCGAAAGTGCTGTGACCAGAGGCGCTCAGCTAGGGGTAATGGCTCAACGTGCACCAATTCAGTGTTCGCGGAGACGTTATCAAACATAACTGTCAGAATACTGAGAATTGACTGTACTCTATTGTTTAGAATAGTTTTAGATTTACGGAAAAGTTGAGCAGATAGTGCAAAGATTTTCCATACACCTACCTCCTGCACCCAGTTTCCCCTATTATTGACACTTTACATTAGTATGGTACATTTGTTACATTTAATGAACCAATCAATACATCATTATTAACTAAAGACCATATTTTATTCAGATTTCCTTTGCTTTTACTTAATGCCCTTTCTCTGGCTATCAGGATGCATTACATATAGTCATGACATCTCCTTGGGCTCCTCTTGGCTGTGATGGTTTCTCAGACTTTGTTTTTGATGACCCTGACAGTTTTGAGGGGCACTGGTGGTATTTTGTTGAATTCCACACCACCCCCAACATTGGGATTTGGCTGATGTTCTTCTCATGATTAGAGTGGAGTTATGAATTTGGGGAGGAAGATCACAGTGATAAAGTACCATTTTCATCACATCTTATCAACAGTATATACTATCAGCATGATTTATCACTGTTGATATTGGCCTTGATCACCTGGCTAGAGTAGGTCTAGTAGGTCTCTTTTCCAGGTCTCTCCACCATAAAGTTAGTGTTTTCCCCCCTTTCCATACTGTCCTCTTTAGAAGGAAGTCACTCTATGCAGCTCACACCTAAGGAGTGGGGAGTGAGGCTCCACCTCCTTTAGGGAGATAATCTACATAATTTATTTGGAATTCTTCTGCATAGGAAACTTGTCTCTTCTCCTCCACTTATTAATATATTCAATCATTTATATCGGTATGGTTTCAGGGATATTTATTTTACATTCTGGGTTCTAATCCGATACTACTTTATATATTTTGTTACTCAAATTGTTCCAGCTTTGGCCATTGGGAGCTCTTTTACTTGACTCCTGTGACCCTCTGACATAACCCCTTCTGTGTGTGTGTGTGTGTGTGTGTGTGTGTGTGTGTGTGTGTGTGTAGTTGAGCACTTCCTTACGTTTTGGCTCTACAAGATGCTTAGGCTCATATTGTGTATTTCCTGCCTCAGCCCTAGAATCTGCCATTTCTCCAAGGAGCCCTGGTTCCTTTCATTGGAGAATGGCGTTAGAAACCAAGGTCTGGGCACTAGGCTTTGTTGTTACTGGAGTGTCATTCCTTTTAGGCCCTCTCAGCTGAAAGAGCTGAGAAATATATGTGTGTATACTAACCCATGCATACATACATATCTATAAATATTTCTTTATATATCCATCTGTATCTATATTAAGCTAAACATGAGTTCATACCAATGTCTCCAACTAATCCATTACCACATGGATCATTCTAGCTCCCTGGCTGATCTGTAAATTTCCACTCCAACAGTGGAAAACCTGGCTCCCACCATCCGCCATCCATTTACTTAATTGTTCAATTCCAGTGAACACATATAAAAGTATTAGCTAGACATGACTATCATAGGCTTTTACGAACTACATTTATTTCCATTATAAAAATAATACATGTTTAACAACGAAAATTTGAAAACTAGATACAAATTGGGAAAAGCATCAAAAGCAGGCCCCCTCACCCAAGCACAACCTTTGCTGATGTTTAGGGTTATTTCCTTTCTCAGTGACCCTTTAATCCAGCCAAACTCTCCCCACACCCCCTAAAGCTGCTCTCTGCTGATGTCATCACATGTCCACAGGCTGTCACTGGCTACTGAAACGAGAGGAGAGCCAGCTTTTTGGGCACCAGGCACAGAGATCCCAGAAGAATTCATGATCCTAGTTGGTTTAACCATAAAGTGAGCATAAAATGAGAAAGGAAAAGTTAATGTGGCATGTAAAACAAATAAACAGGGGAAGTGGAGAGGTGGGATGGTTTCTCCACAGGCACTGACTTAGTTAAGCAACATAAAAACTTCTTGATTTTTGAGAACAAAACAAAACAGAAAAACAGATGCTCTCTAACTGCATGGCCTTTTGCATGACACTTGACTGCTATGGGGTTTCGTTTATGCAAAATGATGATGTTAGCCCAAATGTTTCAAAAGTGTCTTCTATGATCCTATGACCTATGAACTATAGAATGGTAAGGAGCACTTCCAGAGCCCTGAGAAAAGCCTCCTGTTACATATCTTCATCTGGCTGGTGGTTACACACGTGTCTACCTTGTAAAAATTCATTGAGCTGTACACTTATGATTTGCGCACTGTCTTTACGTATGTTAGTCTTCAATTTCATCAGTTTACAAAGGAAGTAAAAAAGCCTGTCACCTTATCCATCCCTCTTGAAATATGGAGCCTCACATAGTTTTTCAGAGTCCAAGAGTCATAGAAGCGGCAGAGCCCACAGAAGGCAGCCATGAAGCCACGAGCTACCAATGAAAAGGTCCTACAACTCCATTCCAGCTCCCACAAGGCCACCTGTACTGCCTTTCCTTCAAGGTGTAAGCACAAGATCAAGATCACTGTGACCTTTATTTAATCTCTCAGTTCCTCCGTGCATAAAACAAGGATAATAATAATAATGCTTATTTCTTAGCATTTTGTGGAGATTAAATAAGTCAATACATGTAAAGTGCTTGGAATAGTACCTCCCACCTACTAAATGCTCAGTAAACATTCGTTAAATTGATGGTGAAGATGATGATAATTTTCACAAGTGTTCTTAGGCCCACAAGACCCAAGGCCACTGGAGTGACTCTGTAAGTTTCAAACAAGACTCTAGTTATTTTAACAGGTATTTTAATTCCAAAGTGTATGGATCACTATTAATTCCATGCTGGCCTTACCTCCACTCAAACTTTGCTTCCAAACACAGTCTAGTGTCCTCTCTCGAGGCCGTCCTCTAAAATGGTTGACTGTTTAGTTTGGTTTTTTTTAAATTAATTAGTTTATTTTTGGCTGCGTTGGGTCTTCATTGCTGCGCGCGGGCTTTCTCTAGTTGCGGTGGACGGGGGCTACTCTTCGTTGCGGTGCGCGGGCTTCTCATTGCGGTGGCTTCTCTTGTTGCAGAGCACGGGCTCTAGGCGCATGGGCTTCAGTAGCCGTAGCACGCGGGCTCAGTAGTTGTGGCTCGTGGGCTCTAGAGTGCAGGCTCAGTGGTTGTGGCGCACGGGCTTAGTTGCTCCGCAGCATGTGGGATCTTCCCGGACCAGGGCTCGAACCCGTGTCCCCTGCATTGGCAGGCGGATTCTTAACCACCGTGCCACCAGGGAAGTCCTGGTTGACTGTTTATTGTCGTGGCTATTAGCGGCTTCACCATCATATGAAGGGAGCCTGTGGATGTTTTAGGCACTAGAGAACTTCTGGCAAGCTAGAAGCGCCGGAACCTTACAGCAAGGCTGATCTGAGCAGTGAAGAAGGAAGACATGCTAGGTATACAGATGTGAACTTGGAATGCAAAAATACCTTTTAAGATGACTGGTAAACTGGAAATGTGTGCTCCATTGGTACAGCATTCTTGTTTTTAATTGAAGTATAATTGACTTACAATATTATATCATTCAGGTATATAACACAGTGATTCAATATTTTTATACATTTCAAAATAGTCACCATGATAAGTCTAGTTACCATCTGTCACCATACAAAGTTATTATAATATTGTTGACCATATTCTCTGTGCTGTACATTACATCCTGTGACATTTATTTTATAACTGAAAGTTTGTGCCTCTTAATCTCCCTCACCTATTTCACTCCTCCCCCCAACCCCTTCCCTCTGGCAACCACCTGTTTGTTCTCTCTACCTATAACTCTATTTTGGTTTTGTTATGTTTGTTCTTTTTTTTTTTTTTTTTTAGATTCCACATAT
>NC_041234.1:2206697-2221255 GCF_002837175.3 Physeter macrocephalus | reverse complement strand
TCTTGTTATGTTTGTTCTTTTTTTTTTTTTTTTTTTAGATTCCACATATAAATGAAATCATTCAGTATTTGTCTTTTTACATCTGACTTATTTCACCTCGCATAATACCTTCTAAGTCAGTCCATGTTGTCCTAAATGACAAGAAATCATTTTTTTTTATGTCTGAGTACTATTCCATTGTGTATATATACAACATCTTCTTTATCCATTCATCAAATGATGGGCACTTAGGTTGCTTCCATATCTAGGCTGTTGTAAGTGATGCCGCAATGAGCATAGGGGTGCATATGATCCAGAATTCTAATATATGTCCGCCTCCACTGAAACCCTGACATCTTGAAGCCTGCCAAAACGCCAGGTTGCCAGGACTTCTGGGAGAAGACAATTGTCTTAGCTTGGGTTCCTCCAGAGGCTGAGTCCAAAACAGGGACTTGAGCACACAGAGCTGATTGGAGAGTTGGTCTGAGGAAACACAGTAGGGGAGCAGGAAAGTGAAACAAGGAAGAGAAGACTGCCAATAAAGAGTGTGGTATCAAGCCAATTATCACTGTGGGCAGTTGGCGTTAATCATTCAGCACTTCCGGCCTACCACATGGGAGGGCAGTGCAGACTTAAGGGGCCAGAAAAGGCAAAGAAATGCAGGTTCTGGCACGCGGAAGTCAGGCTGGAATGCACTGAAGTGGTAAGGACAAGGGGACACAGGCCAAACCCTGACAGTGTCTGCTGCAATAGCCCAGGCCTCATTTGAAGTTGTGGCTACGTGTGCACTTCTGGAGATCAGGTGGTTGTCTTACAGGCCATACTGACAAGCTGCAATTTGTCATTTTGCAAATCATCTGGCTTGAGGCAAATGTGATGGTTCTCCTAAAACGGTAATTGCGTTTTCCTGGAAATCAACCCAGGTTTGTTTATATGCCACTTGGATGTTGCAGCACATAGCACATGCGGATCTTGAACTTCTTGAAAAAGCAGTACAGGGACCCAGCACAAGTCTGTTCACAGACCTGCCCAGAGGACACCAAATGGTATGTTATTTCCTCCTCTCAACTGCATGTCACCAACAAAGGAACCCTACATCCTGGAAGCAGTGCTTTTTGGAGATCTTGCAGCAGGCTACAGACGGGAGATTTCTGTCAGTGACAGGTCTGGCATCCTTTCTGCAGTGTGTCAGTGGCACGGATGAATACTCAGGATGGGGACAGTTGCTATTTTAATTTACATGCTATTGCTACCCGTTTTGGCTGGCTTACCCAGAATGCCCCAGATACCTATTTGAATGGGAAGTGTTCCATATTTGCAAGACAGACCATCTTGTGGAAATTGGTGTTTTGTCACTCTCCTGAACCGTGTGAAGTTAGGAAAATGGCTTGTGTGTCTTGTTTGTGTTACAGAATTCTGGCATTTTTTTCCCCCTGTCTTTCTTATCAGCATCTTTCTCAAGGGAGCTGGGAAAAGCCAAAAGGATCCTTTTTACCATTTTTTCAGAACCATCCAACATGAAAAATACAACCTTCTGTTACGCCTTAATTATTATTTCATTTTTGTTTCTGAGAATTTCTTCTTTTTATTTTTCTCTTGGAATATTGATAAAATAAACAAAAGTGATCCTTTGTCCAAGGCCCAATATGATGGTCTGATTTGCTTGAGATATTTACTCTTAGAAGCCATATAATTTCTTCTATATCCTATTGTTTTTGCAACATATTTCTATGAGTTATTGAGTTATCATATTTTTCTTCATTTTTATATGTGAATTTTGTTTATAGAACGCTCAAATTGCCGTATATAATATACATGCATATTTAAAATGATCAAGAGAAGCATTCAAAATCTAACAAGAGTCTCATATAATTGCAGTGATGTAATATAATATAATGCAATAAAAATGCAATTTATCCCAAGGACATCTTTGGCAGAATGCAAAGGTCATTGTTTTCTGACCCTAATTTTCAAGCTACTGTCTGACATTTACATTGTATATCATTAAGAGCATACACAAGTATATCATGTCTTTTGGGGACTAATTTTACATAAATTATGTGTCTCTATGATTTCTTTGCATGATGGGGTATTCAGTCTATATTAGGAATGTCACACAGATCATCCTCCAGTCCCCTTCCCACCCCCGTCACAAGAACGCTGGAAGTAAATCAAAGTAAAGAGATTGGAGAGTTCTTCTGAGACATTCTAAAAAGAATCAGCAGCAGACTCCTTCCAACAGTAAGACAGACTAAGACCTTTCTCCTATTACTAACACATAGTAATGCTGGAAAAAACATATCCCCAGAATTTAAATACATATATGCGCTCAGAAAAGGATAAAAGGGCAATCCCCACATGCCAGACAGGAAGAAAGGAATCATAGAGTAGTAAGGCTAAATAGGTACCACAGCAGACCATGAAGATCTCACACCCGGATACAGGACCCAGAGACTGGGGACTGGGGTTCTAATACCTATATGGTACAGGAAACGAGGATCCAGACCTTGACGACGCAGGGGAGCCACCATCTCAGACAGCTGTTCCATCCAGGTTCTGAAAAGGGGTCTGGGAAACTTGCTAGGGAAGCAACGGCGGCCCAGGGAATTTATGAGGAGGCTGGCATCTGGGACCTCGAGTAGAAAGAAGTCATCTGCAGGAAATGAAAAACCCAGGACTGCACCCTACTCAATATTGAATTCACATTCACAGTTCCTGTATGGCAGAGGAAACCCAAGCCAAACAACTATCATTAAAACGTATCTAAAACCTTTGAAACCTCCAGAATTCCCAACTGAAACAAAAGCAAAACCAGTCCACAGGTCCATTCTCACACCTAGTGGCTCACAGGACGCCAGGAAAAAAAAAAATAACCTGCTAAAGAGAAATTCACAGTAAAAGGTTATGGATGTATATAGAATAATGCATCCATTGTGAGGGACAGATAGAAAACTCAGCAAATAAGAGAATTAGCACCACATATTAGGTGTAATAGATTAATTTTAAAGACACCATAAAATAAGTATATTTTAAATAGTTGAAGACATAAAAGAGAGAAACCAAAATGAAAGCCCAAAATAATATGAAAAAAGACCAGAGAGATTTGAATGAGAACCGATCAGTTTCTAGTAATGAAAAATATAGGCATAGAAATTAGTCAACAGGTTAAACAGTAGTCTAGACAATGGTAAGAAGAGAATTAGTGAACTAAATGATATGTGTAAAGAAATTACCCAAAATGTGGCACAGAGTCGGGGGAGGGAAAGAGAGAGAGGGAGAGAGAGAGAGAGAGGGAGAGAAAGAGAGAGAGAGAGAGAGAGAGAAATGAACTATGGTAGTAATTTAGAGGAACTTCCAGCATATGTCTAATCAAAGTTGCAGAATGAAAAATTAAAAGGAAATGGAGGAGAAACAATATCCTAAGAAATAATGGCAGAACATTTTCTAGGACTAAAAAAAGACATGAATTTTTAGACTAAAAGAATATCATGTCCCAAGCAAGATAAATTAAAATAAATCCACACATAGAAAAATGTAAAACTACAGAGCATTCCAGCAGAGGAGAAAAATCTCAAAATAAGCCAGAGAGGGAAAAATAAACAAATAACCTGCAAAGGAACCACACAGGTTGTAATTTAGTCACATGAGCAAACCTGACTGCAAAAGAAACTGTGTGTTTGAGAAGACAAGAACATAACTTCTGGAGACCAGATACCATCTCTACCATGTATACATGTGGCCCTCTGTATCCATGGGTTTTGCATCTTTGGATTCAACCAACTGTGGATGAAAAAGATATTTGAAAAAAAATCTTCCACAAAGTTCCAAAAAGCAAAACTTGAATTTGCGGCTCACTGGCAACTAGTTACATAGCATTTACATTTTATTTACATAATATTTGCATTGTATTCGGTATTAAACGTAATCTAGAGATGATTTAAAGTATACGGGAGGATGTGCGTAGGTTATACGGAAATACTGCAGCATTTTATATAAGGTACTTGAGCAGCCGCGGATTTTGGTATCCACAGAGTTCCACTGTGGAACTAGTCCCCCAAAGATACTGAGGGCTGACTTAATTATCACCTTCTGAGTGTTGAGCTCAGACTTATGGGAGAAGGGAAGAAGAAGGATGCTCTTGGGAAATGAAGCCTTTCCAACTATCCCCAAATCATGGGAATCACTACACAAAGCACGGGAACTTTCTTCTCTGATATTATTTTGGCTTTACTGTTGCAAGTGGTGGTGAAGGAGTTCTCCCACCCAGGCTGAACATAACATGTTCTAGAAATGAATCTTGTCCAACTTAAGCTCACAGAGAAGGGTGAAAATTTGGATTTGTTTCTCAAACATTGAGCTGAGCCCCAGGCCGAAGCACCAAGAGTAACCAGTGTTTGTCTCATTTGTGTGTGACATGTAACAGACTCCGCAAAAGCCTATTGAATACATTCACTGATTCTTACATTCAACAAATATTTGTTGGATGGCTACACTGAGCCACTGTTCTAGATCTGCCCTGTCCAATAGGATAGCCATTAGTCACACATGGCTATTTAAATAAACTAAAATTAGAAACTCAGGTCCTCAGTCACACCAGCAACATTTCAAGTGTTCAACAGATACACGTGCCTAGTGGCTACCACACTGGACAGCACAGATGTATAATATTTCCCTTGTCACAGAAAGTTCTATTGGATAGTGCTGTTCTAGATGCTGGAGATACGGTAGTGAACACAACAGACATTTCCTGTCTTCATGAAACCTAAATGCTATGTCAGATCGTAATAAGTTTATGGAGAAAAATTAAGCAACAATGGAAAATAGAGAGCAGGAGTGGAGGAGTGGAGGGGGAGTAGTTACAATTTTAAATACGGTAGTTTGGGAAGCTCTCACTGAGAAAGTGACTGTATTAGTTAACGTAATGCTAGCTGATAGAATAAATAATCCCTCAAATCTCAGTGGCTAAACACAATAGTTTATTTCTTGCTCCAGTCAAGGGTTGTAGGGAGAGACTGTGGAATCATTAGATGGAATCTGTTCCATGTGGTCATTCAGGGCCACAGGCTAACAGAGGATCTGCCATCCACAACCCAGAGCTTCCAGAGTTGCCCTGGGTGTCACCGTCAACCCAACAGATGGGAGAAGAGAAAGAGTGTTGTTTAAGAGGTTTCTGTGGTCTGTGGGTCAGGCCTGCAAATGGTGTAATCATTGTCACTGGCATTCACTTGGCCAAAACTTAACCACATGTAGGGTGACCAGCTGTACCAGTTTGCCAGTTATTGAGGGTTTTCCTGAAATATGGGGCTTCCAGTGCTCAAACCAGGAAAGTTCCAGGCATACTGGGATGACTTGGTCGCCTTAGCACATATCCTTACCTAGATGCAACAGAAACTATACCACTTTCTACACTACTGAAGGGGGGAGCATGCATTTTGGTGAGCAGCTAATGTCTGCCATAGTAACATTTCCCTCAAAGAACTGAGGAAGCCAGCATGCAGATCTTGGCGGGGTTGCGGGGGAAGAAGAGCCTTTTAGCCAGAAGGGACAGCAAATGCAAAGGCCTGAGGCAGGGGTGTATCTGGCACAGAAGAGGGGAAGAACAGCAAGGGGGCCCAGTAGTGCTGGAATAGAGTAGATGAGGTAGAGTATCCCAGAGTATTCTTTCAGGTTCCCACTGATCCACCAGCAGCCCTCTTGAGATGTGATTGTTCACTTCCATCCAGTTGGCCATAATTTGTTTACCAAGAAATGATGGGCTTCCCTGGTGGCGCAGTGATTAAGAATCCGCCTGCCAATGCAGGGGACACGGGTTCGAGCCCTGGCCCGGGAAGATCCCACATGCCGTGGAGCAACTAAGCCCGTGCGCCACAACTACTGAGCCGGTGTGCCACAACTACTGAAGCCCACGCGCTTAGAGCCTGTGCTCCGCAACGAGAAGCCACCGCAGTGAGAAGACCGCACACCACAAAGAAGAGTAGCCCCTGCTTGCAGCAACTAGAGAAAGCCCGCGTGCAGCAACGAAGACGCAACGCAGCCAAAAAATAATTAATTAATTATTTTAAAAAAAGGAAATGATGACGGTCTTGGCTAACTCCCTCGCTGAAATCCAGATACACAGTCTATGGCCTTTCCCTGGTTTAATAGTTTGATAGCCCTAGCAAAAAAGTTAACTGGCATGAGCTAACAAAGCTTAAGTTTCAAGGGCCCTCACCTGCACAGTCTTGGAAGGGGCCCTAGCAATGTGTTCAGATGTCATGTATTTCTGCAAAATTTGCAAAAATAAGATGTTCTGACCACAGTTGGTTAAGTCCTCTGTCTCAAGTTCTTACCCCCGCTTCACGTCTGGTGCTGTTGAAGTGGCCATGGACATTTTTGAGGTCAGGCTGGGTAATCTGAGTTGGGGGTACACTTAGTTTACTCTCAGCGGGAGATATTTATGTGGCTCACAGTGACTTGGGTGTATAGTTAGTTTATTGCTAGCCATCCCATTGTAAGAGTGATTCTGGAATCCTTCCGCTACCCACTGTGCCAACACATGCAGCCTTGTGACACGAAGACTCAGGTTATGATATGACTCCTGGCCGTATTGAGATATCAGCTGGACCTACAGCACCTAGTACCAGAGATATGTGAGTAGTGGATGAGGAAGGTTTGGAAATTTTGGTAGCTTGATGTTGTAGAAGACTCTTCCCATCAACAGACACAAGTGGAGGATTCAGTTCTTTTTGATGCTTAATCAAATTGGAAGTTCTCGTGGATGGACCTAGAGACTGTCATACAGAGTGAAGTAAGTCAGAAAGAGAGAAGCAAACATCGTACATTAACACATATATGTGGAATCTAGAAAAATGATATAGGTGATCTTATTTGCACAGCAGAAATAGAGACACAGATGTAGAGAACAAATGTATGGATACCAAGGGGGAAAGAGGGGGGTGGGCTGAATTGGGAGATGGGGACTGACATCTATACACCACTACGTATAAAACAGATAGCTAATGAGAACCTACTGTACAGCACAGGGAACTCTACTCATTGTTCTTTGGTGACCTAAATGGGAAGGAAATCCAAAAAAGAGGGGATATATGTATACGTATGGATGATTCACTTTGCTGAACAGCAGAAACTGACATAGCAGTGTAAAGCAACTATACTCCAAAAAATAATAATAATAATAAAATATGGAAGTTCTCCTGACAGGGATATACTGGATGTGCTGGGTTGAATAGTGTCCCCCCAAGCTCATGTCTACCTGGAACCTCAGAATGTGACCTTATTTGGAAATAGTGACCTTGCAGTGTAATTAAGTTAAGATGAGGTCATACTGGATTACAGTGGGCCCTAAGGCCAATGGCTGATGTCCTTATAAGAAGAGGAGAGAGGGGGCTTCCCTGGTGGCGCAGTGGTTGGGAGTCCGCCCGCCGATGCAGGGGACACGGGTTCGTGCCCCGGTCCGGGAAGATCCCACGTGCCGCGGAGCGGCTGGGCCCGTGAGCCATGGCCGCTGAGCCTGTGCTCCGCAACGGGAGAGGCCACGACAGTGAGAGGCCCGCGTACCGCAAAAAAAAAAAAAAAAAAAAAAAAGAAGAAGAGGAGAGAGGCACACAGACACACAGAGAAGAAGGCCATGTGAAGATGGAAGCAGAGGTTGGAGTGATGCTGCCACAGGCCAAGCAATGCCAGGAGTCACGGGGACCTGGAAGAGGCATGGAAGGATTCTCCCCTAGAAACTTCGGAGGGAGCATAGCCCTGCTGACACCTCGATTTTGGACTTCTGGCCTCCGGAACTGTGAGAGAGTAAACTTCTGTTGTTTTAAGCCACCCAGTGTATGGTAATTTGTTACAGCAGCTCTAGGAAATGAATACGCTTAATAAATGCCATGTTTACAATTATAAGCACATAATATGTCTTTTTTCTTTGATTAATTGGAAGAAATAGAAATAGAATTCCTGTGCGTATTTCCATAAGCTTGTAGCAATACTATAAAGGATAAGAACGCGTGTGTGAAGTTGCATGTTACATGCACCCCAGCTGTCAGTCTTTCTATGACGTATTTCATTTGGCCACGATGGAAGTAGGCTGAATTATTTCTATTATCTCTATAGAAAATAATATTATAAAATTTTTGTCACATGAAGATGTGATCAAAGAGGATCCAGCGCAAAATGGAAGGAAAAAATATTATAAATATATTTCAGGAAGTTAATTAATACAAAATATTATCTTATTTTTATTGATTTTTGTTTGGGATATTTATCTCTTTTTTTTTGTTTTTTTTGAAATTTACAATTTGTTGCGAGTTTTGTTCTCATTCTTAGTAAATATTTATGTTTGTACCTAATTCGGTATCTGCTATTTTGTATGCTTTTTAAACCATCTTCCCTCACCAAATTCTATAAAGCTTCACGGCCCCCCAAAAATCTTGTCTGTCGTTGAAAAACGACATGAAAAACCGACTCCAGTTTTTGCATCAGCATCTGTTCACAGCCTGGTTTTCAGAAATCTACCAGCAATTTAAGCCTTCTGGAAGCTTATATCCTAAACGAGCCCAGTAATCTCTAGATTTACAACTATCCTGCACAAAAAGGATTTTCATGAGGTCGTGTAAACAGCTCAAAAATTGCTCGTGCTTCTTGTGGTTTTTCAACAGCACTTTGAATGGCATCTTGGGTGGGACAAAAGTTTGGTGTTCCAGACTGTCCTATGTGTGCAGAACATTTGGCATCCTGGCCCCCTGCCCACTAGATACCAGCAACAGGCTCTGTCTTTGACAATCAGAATCATCCTCAAACATCACCAAATTTCCCCTAGGCTCATTGTGGGGGAGAAGTACTGTCCCTACTGAGAACCTCTGGATGGTAGATGGCCCTGAGATAGTCTTTGTAAGTCCCATTTTATCCAATTAAAATCAAATTAGAATTTAATGTGAGGGCAAGGCCCCTTGCTCTGTGTCTCACTTGCCAGGCAGACTCTCCCCAGCATTTCCAAATCAGCCCCACTCCACCACAAGTGAGGCCTGGGAAGCATCTTAAAAAGGCTCCCCATGTGATTCTGACATCCACTGAAATTTGAGAACACTGGTTCTCAAATGATGGTGATTTTGCGCCCCCGGAGGACACTTGGCAATGTCTGGAGACATTTCTGATTTTGACAACAGGGGAGCGGGTACTAATGGCATCTAGTGAGTGGAGGCCAGGGGTGCTGCTGAACATCCTACAGTGCGCAGGACGGCCCCCAACAACGGAGAGTGATCCAGCTCAAAATATCTGCAGTACCAAGGTTGACAAACCCTGATCTAGACATTAGGTGGGTCCCTGAAATAGTCTATTTCAGTCCCATTTTAATAAGTCCTATTTTAACAGTATTGAGAGACTTGAGTCCACCAGGCTCTCTGGCTTTCAACCAGCTGACTTGCCTGGGAACCATAAGTAATGTGCCTGTGGCATTCCTATCATCCCCTGAATTGTTGGGAACCCTCCGGCTTTGCTCCCCATCCCTTTCTCACATCTGTCAGGCTGCCCCAGCCCTTCTCAGGTCTGACAGCGTTGGTCTGAGCTCTCAGCAGGTCCTGGTCTTGCTTAGCCTCTCTAGGTAATTATGACACAGCCAGACTATGAGTACTCAGCGGCCTGTCTTGTTGGGTATGCAGGAACCTTACGTTTCCCAGCCTCCCTTGCAGTTAGCTTGGGGGCCATATGACTGAGTACTGGCCCATGAAATGTGGATAGAAACGACACATGCCCTTTTCCTGGCGATCTTGGCTCTGGGCTAGCAGGGAAGCCTTCCAGAAGGGCCCTGTGCAGTGGTCCCCAACTTTTTGGCACCAGGGACCGGTTTCGTGGAAGACAGTTTTTCCACAGACGGGGGCAGGGGCGGGGAGAGGATGGTTCAGGCGGTAACGCGAGCAATGGGGAGCGGTGGGGAGCGGCAGATGAAGCTTCACTCGCTTGCCTGCCGCTCACCTCCTGCTGTGCGGCCCGGCTCCTAACAGGCCGCGGCGGACCGGTACCAGTCTGCGACCCGGAGGTTGGGGAGCCCCGCTGTAGAGGGAAGCCAACAGTAGCGTTGCTGCTGGCTGGTGAGCCCACCAGAGGAGGTGCTCTAGGTGGGGGCAGAGTCACCCCAGGACTGAGGACTGCAAGGTGAACCCCAGACCAGGCGCCTTATGCGGGCCCAGCTGGACTTCAGGGGATCCACAGCCCGTGTAAGAGCCGGGAGAGAGGATGTGGGGCCCTGAGTGGCTGAGTCCCAGTTTTTCCAGCAGCAGAGACAACAGCGTGAACGGGGGCAAAAGAACAGGGATGTTATTTGCTGTTGAGGCCCGCAAGGACTTGATGAGTGTCATGAGGACATGGCAGGTCTCTGACTCCCTACCCACACCCCCATCCCTTGAGGAAGCTGAGTGGAGGGACTTTTCTCAGATCTTCCCCCAAATTTTTATTTCTAAAATTGTTAAACGTTAAGAAAAGCTGAAAGAATAATACAATTACCCCCTGTAAACTCTTCACCGAGAGTCCCCTAACATCTCTCCATTATTCTAACATTATTCCATTCTTTTCCCCCCGTCTCTCTCTCTCTCTCTCTCTCTCTCTCTCTCTCTCTCTCTCTCTCTCTCTCTCTCTTTCTTGCTGAAACATTGGAAAGTAAGCAGCATAATGTGTGTTATAATAATCCCTTCCTGTCGTTAGTCTGTGTGGTGGTTAATTTTATGTGTCAACCTGACTGGGCTAAGGGATGCCCAGATAGCTGGTCAAACATTATTTCTCAATGTGTCTGTGAGGGTGTTTCTGGAAGAAATTAGCCTCTGAATCAGTAGACTGAGTAAACAAGATCCATCTCACCAATGTGGGTGGGCACCATCCAATCCCTTGAGGGCCTGAATAGGACAAAAAGGTGGAAGAAGGGCAGGTTTGCTCTCTCTGCTTGAGGTGAGACCTCCATCTTCTCCTGCCCTCAGTGCTCCTGGTTCTCAGGCTTTCGGACTCAGACCAGGACTTACACCGTGGCGCCTCCCTGGTTCTCAGGCCTTCAGACTTGGACTGAATTCCACCACTGTGTTTCCTGGGCCTCCAGCTCACACATGGCAGGTTGTGGGGCTTCTTGGCCTCCATAAGACCTGAGCCAATGTCTACAGTCAATCTCTTATTGATCTATTTATCTTTCCTATTGGTTCTGTTTCTCTGGATAACCCTGCCTAATACAGATTTTGGTACCAAAAGTAGTACTAGAGGAACAGAATTTTAAGGATGAGTTTTCTGAATTGGTTCTGGGGTTTCTGGAATTGGCTCTCTAACCTGATTAGATTTAAAGATGCTAATGACTCTATTTCCAGTAGTAAAGAGAGTGAATGTAGTTTTATCACATGTTGCCAAATTCCCGTCCATAATGGCTATACCATTTTTCACTTTCACTCGCCATGTAGAAGAGTGCTTGTTTCTGTACAGCATTGCCAGCAAAGTGTTTTGTCAAGCTTTTGGATTTTTGCCCAACGGAGGGATGTGAAATGTGTAGTTTTAACTTATCATGTGTGAAGTTGAGCATATTTTCTTATATTTAAGAATCACTTGTTCATATTCTTTTCTGGACTGTCTTCTTTATATTTGTCCATTTTTTAAAATTTGCTTTTGGTCTTTTTCTTCTTTAAGAGCTCTTTATGTATGTGAAGGAGATTAACCCAGAAAAGGGTTTTTGGTTTTTTTTAACTGAAAAGGAAGTTTTAAAACTGGGGGAGATGAAGACATCAATTAAAAAGTCGAACTTGCTCCGCTAATAAACAGGAGGGAACGTGAGGATGATTAGGTCAAATACAGAAAAATAAGATAGTTTTAATTTTTTCCCCAAATGAAAGCCTGGTGTGAACAGAGCTGTGATGCACTACATATGGCTGATGCTCCAGAAGAATTTCCAATCAAATGGGCCTTCTCCCTGGACTTCCTGAAAGTGAGACCAGTTGCTGATATATGTAGCAACTGTGCCAACCAGCTCCTTTCTTAAGAACAGGATGATGTTGTGATCTCAGAAAGAAAACTTGTAAAGAATATGACACATTTCTAGTTTTTAGAGACATTAACTGGTGCCACAATTAGAGGATAGCTATTTAAGTATCCCAAAAGCCAGGTGTTTTCATAACTAGCAGCAACACTCTCTTGGTCCTGATTGGAATTTGGGGGGTATGTTTAAAGTAGAAAATAACAATAGAAGAATGTGGAACTCAAACTATCGTCTCTAGATAAACATCTTGCAAGCGCTGATAACTTGAGAAGTTCTGAATTCAGAGTTTCAACACTGTCGTGGCCGCATCTGCATGGGCATTCTGTTTGATGGGAAATAAAGGGAAGAGGAAAAATAAATCAACCGCTCTAAGGGAAGGCAGCTTGATTCTTCCTTCGAGTCTTTGCTGTGGCTGAGGTGTTCTCCAAGAAGAGAGGCCTTGGGTGGGACAGGTCCCAGAGAGATTGATTCAAGTTCCATTCTCAACCTTAGAAAGAGACAGCAACAGCTCTAGTGGCAGCCCTGTGAAACCGCCCTTGCAGGGGAGCTCAACGGAGCTGCTCTGGCAGGGAGTGAGAGGGAATATGGGAGTGACAGTTTCAATGGAGTGAGGGACAAAACCCGATTGGAGTGGCGTCGAAAAAGAGGCAAGTGAAGATGGCAAGTATAAACAACTCATTCTAGGGATCTGGGTGAAAAGGGGAGTAGAACATGAGGGCAGTAAGTGACGTTGGACGTAGAGTTGAGGGAGGTGCGTGTGTTTTAAAAGTTTTGAAGTATTTGCAGTGTGCTTATAAGCTGGTACTGCATTCTCCTGTACAGAGGGGGAAATTGATGAGAGAAAGGCTGGGGTGAGTCCTTGAGAAGGCACGTGGGTAGGACTGACATCCAGGCCTGCAACCCATGCAGGTGCCCAGGGCCCCATGCTCAGAAAGGCCCTGTGCTCGGTTTAGTGCCCTCCTGTCACCGTCTTGAAATTCTTGATAATTCTACCTTTGTAAATAGAGTCTAAAGGGTCAGCGGAACACGTGCCAGGGGTTGGAGTCTCGGCTCACACACAGTCCTGCCTCCTCCAGCTCCCTGGAAGAGGTTCTTAGACACCTGCTCCCCGGCCCTTTAGTGCCCCAGGTCCCGTCTGGCTTCCACCCTCCGCAGTCCCTGCCCCGCGAGCTCACTGCTCTCTGCCTGGGATGGCGGCTGGGTTGCCTTGCGGGGAGATGGAGGGGGACCCGATTTCTGCTGTCTTCCTCCACTCCCAATGGGGCCTGGGGACAGGGTGGTGGAGCTCAGGCTTGCACACCCCGGGGAGCTTTAGGGCAGACTGTGGCGGTAGCCGTCTTGCCCCAGGGTTGGCATTGCCACGGCATGTCCAGGCAGCTTAACAGGCTGCATCTTGGTGGGGACAAGCCGGTCGCCCACTGCTAATCCAGGTACCTCGTGTGCCCTTTTGCACAGGTTTAGATATCCTTAAGGGTCATCCAACTGCCTCGGATCAGGGAGACAAACCCATGGGGAGCTGGGCTGGACTTCCTCAGAGCTCACCCCCATCTGAGTGCAGTGGGTCTGCATGGAGGTTAGTGGGAGGGGGAACCCGGCAGCCATCAGGCCCAAGTGTGTGCAGTAAAATTTATGCTAATAATTTAAACCTTTGACCTTTTTCTTTACCTAGAATGACGCTGAACAGCAAATAAAAGTGCCATGACAAGTTGAGAGAGAGACTGAGGAAGCAAGGAAAAGGCTTTATACTTGAGTACCTTTGCCCCTGCTTTTCAAACAAGGTGGCCCATATTTTCATTTTGAGCCGGTCCCCACAAATTTTGTATTGAATACCTACTCTATGCCGGGCACTGCGCTAGATATTTTTTACATCAGTGACCTCATCTGATTCTCCTGGTAATTCTGCCCTAATGACACTGTTCTTAGAGCTGAGGAAGAACATCCTTGAGTGAGCTCCATGCTTAAGGAGGGACAGGACCTCAGGTCTGTCCTTTTCCTGGGAAGCACCTTGAAATTCTCCAGCCAGCAGAAGTGAAGCAGTATCTTGCCTTGAGCCTTTATCTTAATATCAGCTCTTATCAATTTTAGTAGCCACCTACTAATCCCTAAGGCGTTCTGTTTGTAAATCTTTCCTTTAATAATGTGTAAGGGCTCAGATTTTTGAAGAAGCAGGGGGCCTTTTGCAGGTGGGATGGTGTGCAAGATCCAGAATGTCAGATGTTTGTAGTCGGAAGAGGACGGGCAAGATGGCTTTATCTGTCCTCCCTTCTCTCCAGTGGAATGCTGGCAAATGTTGAACAACCAGCTCTTAGTGAAAATTAAAAACCTGATTTATAGCATTTGCCAATTTCCATGGTATAAATCCTCCCACCATAGCTGATTTCAAGCTACCAAGGTGATGAGGAGCTGGGGAGAGACACACAGCAGGCAACACAGCATTATGTACCATTTCCATCGTACAGACGCGAGACATTAAAAATCCTTAGGAGTTGGGCCTCCCTGGTGGCGCAGTGGTTGCGCGTCCGCCTGCCGATGCGGGGGACGCGGGTTCGTGCCCCGGTCCGGGAGGATCCCACGTGCCGTGGGGCGG
>NC_041234.1:2185578-2206573 GCF_002837175.3 Physeter macrocephalus | reverse complement strand
TGAGCCTGTGCGTCTGGAGCCTGTGCTCCGCAACGGGAGAGGCCACAACAGTGAGAGGCCCGCGTACCGCAAAAAAAAAAAAAAAAAAAAAAAATCCTTAGGAGCATAGATAATATAAAGTATAATCAAATGAGTAGTCAATGATGAGCACTGAGTGTTTAGTACCTTTGTTTTTAATATAATTTATGAAATTGTATGTTTATTCAATTTCATTTTAAATAATGGCTGTTTCAATTCCTAAAAATTGAACAGTCGGCTCTCGTGAGCCAGTGTGCGCTGGTATGAGCAGTGTGGGCAGATGTGAGTTGGCATGAACCAGTACAAGCCAGCTCCAGCACATCACTGCTTTAGGGGAGCCAAGCCAGGGAGTGGGGTGAGATGTGTTTATGCAAGCTCCTGGGGGCTGGGTGCCCAAGGAGGTAGGATACGGGGATCCCTACGTCAGAGCTTTAGCCATGGACCTGTCCCACTTACTCCCATTGTATGCACTTTCCTTTCCAGTTGCTCTGAAGAGCTTGCTCGATCTTTCTTGCCCCTTTCTCCAGCTTTTTCCCAGCTGTCCCCACCCCAGCTCAGAGGGAACCACTTCTGCCCTGCCCACAGCTGGAGGGGCTTCACAAGCCCTACCTCCAAGGAGAGCCCTGGGCCTGATCCTGGGGCTGAAGAAAGCCTCCCTTCCCTTGGGCCAGTTTTCTTTCTTGCTGTGCACATCCCAGGGCAGAGACGGAACCCCAGCGTGGGAAGGGCCCTGGGAAGCTGCTGGGGGCCTGCCCATTTTACAGATGTGGAAATGGAGGCCTAGAGAATGCAAGGGGCTTGCTCCCGGTGCACTGCACACCTGTGGACCTTGAGGATCTTGGGCAAGCTGCACGTCTTTTCCCCCATGCAGTCAATACAGGTTTTGACGGTCAGTTCTGCACCAGGCACCATGCCAGGTGCTGGAGACTCACCAGTGACAAGCGTGTTATGGGGCCTGTGTAGGGGGTTCGCTTGGGACATGTTAAATAAGAGGCAGGTTCAAACCAACCTAGGTCTGACTCTTGACTGTGCCATTTAGAAGCTGCATGACAAGTCACTTCAGCTCTCTGAGCCTCGGTTTCCTCTTTTCCTATATGGACAATGTAGCACTTTTCTTGGGGGATTGTTGTAAGACTTTAACAGGGTGATGAAAGTGTCTGGCCTGGAGTAAGAGTTTACTGTGTGAAGAGAGAAGAGGGGCACCCGTGAGACCATGTGGTAGCTGCTGCAGTGTGCCCAGTATCCTGGGCTCCCCTGAAGGATGTGGGGTGGAAGTGCTAGGCCCCACTCTCCCTGCTCTGCCTGCATGGACCAGACAGCATGTGCTCCCCTAGGTGGGCAAACCTCCTTCTGCCTAGCCCTGGCCCAATCATCTTATCTCTGGAGCAGGGCCTGGCACTGGCCATGTTCCTGGAGGCCCTGCCCATTCCCCTCTACCACACAATACCTCCTGGGGGTCTCCCGCCACATGCTTCCCTAGCGACGGACAGCATGGGTGGGGTCTGCTTGACCCTTGTCCTTAACTCCCTTGCTGTGGCCCGGCAGGGTGGACACTAGTTCTGTCCAACTAGGGAAGCCAGCGGCCGCAGTGCTGAGCATGAACACCATGGGCCCTCTGCCTGCCCTGTCACCAGGCCTGGGTCTCCCAGGAAAGACGAGCAAGTCCACAAGTCCCGCACCTGCACTGTGGCCAGTCCTGCCTGAAGCTCAGCATTTAGGAGAAGCACATCCAGTCCTACACACGCAAGAGGTCATGCCTGTGGCATTGATTGTGTAACCCCAAGCAACCTATATAAGCACAGGCAGATCGAGATACACCTCAGCAACTGCAGCTGTCCCGAGTCTGATGGGGACAGGGTAGCCTCCCGGAGGAGGGAGACAGGCTGAAGAGACACTCAGAATGGAGGAAGGTTGATGGGGCACCAGAGGGACCTCCTTCTCCGGGCACCCAGGGTGCTGGGCAGTGTCCAGTGTCCACCACGCATCTGCCCCTTGCTGCTAAGAGCCTAGACCTGAAATCAGAAGCTGTTTCCTGCCAACAGGGAACCCCTTTGGACTCTAAAACGTGGCTTCCCCTGGGTTCCTCCTGGCGTAAGATGCCAGAGTAGACATCTCTGATTGCCTCTAAGCCTTGGCTGTGGCAGTGACAGCAGACAACATCCCTGGAGAAGTCCTGGGACAGACGCCAAGGCATCAGAGGGCAGGCTGAGAAAGAGAGAGGGCACAGACTCAGGCTATCTGCCCCACTCCAGCAACGCAGAGTGGCTGCTGTGCCTGCAAGGGCTCCTTCCATTTTGATATCCAGGCTCTGGAGCCCAGTGGAGGAAGCACACGGCCCTCTGCTCGGCCCTTCCACCTGCACTCCTCTGGACAAGTCTTCTTTCACTCTGTTTCCATTCAGTTCTCCACCCCCACGGAGTGCATATCAGTCATCAGGAGCAACTTGCTGCTCTTCACCAACAGCAGCACCACATGATGCACCCTTGGAGTCCTTTGGTGTCTCCTTGGCTTCTTCTTGGGTTGTCCTGAGACATGCAAGGCTGAGGGCAAAGGAACCCCCATTTCATTCTGTGGCTACCAGGCAGTGTCTCAAGACCCCAGATGGCAGTGGCTCCCTGCTGGCCACCTAGCCGTGGCTTTCTGGGGGTCTTTGCTTCTCTGGAAGACAATGCCTGTTCCCCAGATTACCTCCTCAGGTTACCTCAGAGAGAGACCCACTCACCACTGCCAGGATTCTCTCTGTGGGAGAGGGTGGCCCAAGGAATGGGCATCCTTTCTTGGGCCAGGGATGGAGGCCAGTTTCATGGACATGTGACCTGTGTGGTCACACAGGACTCTGGCCTCAGAAGGGCACCATGTTTGGCTTAATGTTCCGCTGTTGGTGTCTTGACATTTTTAATAATTTTTGAATAAGGGACCCTGCATTTTTATTCTGCACTGGGCCTCCCAAACTGTGTAGCTGGTCCTGCAAGTGGGGGTGGTAACCAGTGCACAAGTGAAGGGTCAGCCTTAGCTAAGAACGGACAGTTTGTCCATAGTGGAGGAGAGGCACAATCAAGGTAGGTTGGTGGATGTATCGGTGGTGGGAACCTGCGGGGCTTCTCTCTCACTGCTTCTACCTTTCCAGTGGAATAAGAAACAAGGTCATCAGATACTACCCAAGGCAATCTACAGATTCAATGCAATCCCTGTCAAATTACCAATGGCATTTTTCACAGATCTGGAACAATAAATTTTTAAATTTGTATGAAATACAAAATACCCCAAAGAGCCAAGACAGTCTTGAGAAAGAACGATGCTGGAGGAATCACACTCCCTGACTTCAGACTATACTACAAAGCTACAGTAATCAAAATAGTATATGGCACAAACACAGACACATAGATCCATGGAACGGGATAGAAAGCCCAGAAATAAACCCACACATATACAATGGAGAAATGACAGTCACTTCAATAAGTGATGCTGGGAAAACCTGGACAGCTACCATGTAAAAAGAATGAAATTAGAACATTCTCTAATACCATATACAAAAATAAACTCAAAATGGGTTAAAGACGTAAATGTAAGACCAGATACTATAAAACTCCTAGAGGAAAACATAAGCAGGACACTCTTTGACATAAATCACGGCGATGTTTTTTGGATTCGTCTCCTAGAGTAATGGAACCATAAGCAAAAATAAACAAATGGGACTTAAGAAACAAGGTCATCAGGTGTAAGGAAGAGAGAGAATTGTTTGTGATTTGAAGAAACAAGATATCGTGTGAAATAGTAGACTGTGAGAGTGGGCTGACTTGGTCCTTCCCAACGTCTGGGATGATTCATGGGCCCCTCAGGGGCACCGTGTTTAGAGGGTCTGAGAGGGTCAACTGGCCAGGAGGGACTTCCATTCCACCCAATAGACAGGCTGCTGGAGCCAACCTTGACAGTGTTGTCCAGTCTGGGGAAAGAGCTTCAAAAACAGTCCCACCTGATTGAGGTGAGAGCTGATCAAGCTGTCTCAATGGCCCCCACCAGTCCCTGAATGGGAACACACGATGGTCGGAACTGCAGGTAGCCAAAGATAAACCACTGAAACCGCTCTTATCAAGGATGCTAATGACCTCCATGTTGCCAAATCCCATGGCCACTTCTTAGCCCTCATCCTGCTTAACCCATCAGTAGTCGTGACACAGTTGACCGCCATCTCTTCCCTAAATTCTTATTTTGTCGCTGAGACACCACCCTCTTTTGGTTTGCCTTTTCCTTACTGGATTCTCCTTCTCACTCTCCTTTCCTCTAGTATTTCCTTACCTTCCCGACCTCTAAGTTTTGGAGCACCCCCAGGCTTGATCTTCATGTCTTTTCTCATTTCCTTCACTTCTAGTTATTTTTATCCAAGCCCACAGCCTAAAACACCTGTATACTGATACCTCCCAAATTTGTAACTCTAGCTCAGACCTCTCTTCTAAACTCCACATTTGTATGTCCACCTACCTACTGGACATCTTGACTAGGAGGTCTAATGCACATCTCAATTTAAATGAGCCTGAAATGGAGCTACCGTTATTTTTCTCAAACCTTGTGTCATAAAGACTTCTCCCTCTCAGTGAACACCCAAAACTCTGCCACTGCTGCCTCCCAGAAAGAAGGATTCTTCCTCCACCACCCATCCCCCAGACCAATTTTGCATGGAGCCCACTCCCTTCCGTCTTAAATCCTGATTGGCAGAGCCTTGTGCCTGCTCCCCAGCTGCACTGGAGGCTAGGAGAATGAATTCTGACTTGTATCTTGAGAAAGGTAATTTTCCAAACCTCGGAAGGGTTTTCAAAAGATGCTGAGTAGTCACAACTTATAATTTCCTCATCTCTTATGAGGAAATCTGAGTACAAACTCTTTTGAGAGTTTTTAAATATTCACCTAATATTTTACACCTGAAATCTACTACATCCAAACCAATAGCCTTCTTTTTTAATCCCCAGCAACTTGCCTTAATCAAGTCTATGCAATAACTCTCAGGCTTCTTATACTCTTTTTTCCATCAGTTTAGGTCATATCTAATTAGATTACAGAATTCTAATGACAGCTACAAGCATAAACAGGTTTGGGGACAAATTCAGCTCACTCTTTGCTAAATATGCAACTCAACCAGTGGGAACAGAAGTATTCTGGCATCTTAGAGAGTCGCCTTCTAGCCCTGAGCAGTTTCAGGTCCTGGGCATCAGTATTATTTCCAGTGGAGAGCATTGGTTAATCAGGTGAATCAAGTAAGCAGAGAAGGGTTGAGAGCTTCTGCATGCTTTACTTATTACTATTATGGGAGTGATTACTTTACATTTACTGTCTATCTGGATTCCCCCCCACCACCCCATTTCTTTTTCTTTTTGGCCACGCTGTGCGGCATGCGGGATCTTAGTTCCCTGACCAGGGATCGAACCTGTGCCCCCTGCATTGGGAGTGCGGAGTCTTTTTTTGGCTGTGTTGGGTCTTCGTTGCTGCGTACGGGCTTTCTCTAGTAGCCCCCGCTCACGCGGGGGCTACTCTTCGTTGCGGTGTGCAGGCTTCTCATTGTGGCGGCTTCTCTTGTTGCGGAGCACGGGCTCTAGGCGCCTGGGCTTCAGTAGTTGTATCACGCGGTCTCAGTAGTTGTGGCACGTGGGCCCTAGGGTGCGTGGGTAGTTGTGGCTCGCAGGCTCTAGAGCGCAGGCTCAGTAGTTGTGGCGCACGGGCTTAGTTGGTCCACGGCATGTGGGATCTTCCTGGACCAGGGATCGAACCCCGTGTGCCCTGCATTGGCAAGTGGATTCTTAACCACTGCGCCACCAGGGAAGTCTCTGGATTCCCTTTTGATGTTGAATACTTTGAGCTCTCATGTGTTCCCTGCCCCATACTCAAGGAAAGGCTGGTTCTTTTCTCTTTCAGAACCCTTTGCTGACGCATCAGTCTATTGCCTCCTGGAGGAATAATGTGTACTTCCACCCTGATTCTGAAACAATCTGATTGCAGGGAGAAATAAATCATATATACATACATACATATTTGTTTGTTTATCAACTAACAAGGACAGTTTTGAGAGTGAATAAAGCGGGCACTATTAAACATTAGGATGGAACAACAGGTTTAAAAACTGAGATGTTTGTCTTGGTAAAGTGGAACATCTGATAACCCTGATACATAAATGCTCATGCAATGGCAGTCTTCTCCAAAGCTCACAGAGAGGCTTGTAGGGATTGTCAACATGGTAAAATTTGCTTATTATATGTCATATGGAGGATGCAGTGACTTTGGGGATTGAGATAAACCGTTTTATCTGTGGTACAGTGGCATTGCAGAAGGACAGACTGCTTGGGATAGACACACAGGGATAATATGATCCTATCTGGTAAGATTCTGACCCATACCTGGAAAACCAACATCTGCTTCTGGTTCCAAACCAGTGAGTTCTGGTATGTACTTAGACTGTGCCAACTCAGAGAGTTTGAGGGTGATGGATACCACTTTGTTTATACTTGAAAATACCGTACCCTGCAATTGCATTGTGTATTGTATAACTCCAAGATTGATGAGGTGTACCTGGACCAATGGTTTGAGTCTTCCCAGCCCAGGTGCCAGACTTTATGAATGAGTGAGCTCTCAGATGATTTCAACCCCAGCCATCTGCATCCATCTGAGAGATCCTGGGCCAAAACCTGCCCAGCCAACCAATCTCAAGTTCCTGACCCATAGAAACTATGAGAGATAATAAATTATTGTTATTGTTTGAAGCCACTAAGTTTATGGGGTGATTTGTTAGGCATTAATGAATAACTAGAACAAGTACCTATGTGCTGTCTCAGCAGAGTATCCAACAATCAATAGATTTCATGAATTAGAACTTCAAGGGAGAGCTCAATGCTGAAAACGATAATTTGGGGGAGAATCTGAATATATACAATGGTTAAAAGGACTGAAGATGAAACCAGAGGCCAGTGCACACATGAAAAAGGTCAAGGAGGGATAGTCAGAGGGTTGAGCCTTGGTTTCCCAAACCCCACTTTCTCATGGCTCTCCTCTATCTCAGTGGCCAATGTTTCTCAGGGTCTTTGCTGCTTTCTCCTCATTTCTCTGGCCTCTAAACTTTGGAGTCCCAAGCTGCTGCTCTCCTATACGTATTACCTAGACAATCTTATCTAAACTCATGACTAAATATGATCCTTGTGCTGATGACTCCTCACTTTGATTGTCCAGATATAACCTCTGTTTTTCACTCCAGACACATGTATCCAACTGCCTGCTATACGTCTCCATTTGGAATTCTGCTAGGAATCTCAAACTCAACATATCCAATACCAAACTCTCGACTTCCTCCAAAACATGCTCCTTTTTCAGTCTTCCCCATCTCAGTAAATAATGAATCCATCATTTAGATGGCTCAGGAAAAATTTGGAGTCATGTTTGCATTCCTCCATTTGTTTCACATATTTGGTCCATCCACAAATCCTTTTGGTTCTACCTTCAGCATACACCCAGAAACCACCCACTTCTCACTATTTTCACAACTTCCTCCCTAGTCCAAGTCACCATTGACTCACACCTGGTAGATGACAGTGATGAAGAGAGATAGTGAGTGGTACAGCCAGAAGATAATGATTCAAAACAGGAAGTTTATTTTGTATGTTTTTACTAAAGTAAACCCTTTATTTAAGATAATTGTAGATTCTCATGCAGTTAAGAAGTAACACGGAGGAAAAAAAAAAGAAATAACGCAGAGGGATCCAGTGTTTCCCCAAAGGGTAGCATCTTGCAAAACTATATAGTACGATATCACAACAAGGATATGGACACTGATATGGTCAAGATACTGAACATTTCCATCACCACAAGGATACCTCTATTGCCCTTTAATAACCACACACACCTATATTTCACGCCTCACACCATCCCTAACCACTGGCAACCATTACTCAGTTCTCCATTTCTAAAACCTTGTCAGTTCAAAAATGTTATATAAATATTATCAGACAGCTTGTAATCTTTAGGGATTGGCTTTTTTCACTCAGCATAATTCCCTGGAGATTCATCCAGATTTTTGTGTGTGTGTCTCAATAGTTTGTTCCTTTTTGTTCTGAATAGTACTGTAGCTTGTTTAACCATTCATCTGTGGTAGGGCATCTCGTTGTTTTCAGTTTGTGGCTGTTATGAATAAAGCAGCTATGGACATTCATGTACAGGTTTTTTTGTGAACATAAGTTTTCATTTTTCTGGGATAAATGCCCAACAGTACAATTGCTGAATCATTTGATAGTTGCATGTTTCATTTTTAAAAAATAATTGCCAAACTATTTTCCAGTGTAGCTGTGCCATTTTACATTCCCATCAATAGTTTATGAGTCATCAAGTTTCTGTGCATCCTTGCCAGCATTTGGTGTTGTCACTGTTTTTTATATTAGTCGTTCTGATAAGTGTAGTGATAGCTCATTGTGGTTTTTATTTGTATTTTCTTTAGTTGGTCACGATGTTGAACACATTTTCTTGTGTTTATTTGCCATCTGTATACCCTCTTCTGTGAAATGTCTGTTCATGTCTTTTGCCCATTTTCTATTTGGATTGCTCGTATTTTATTGCTGAGTTTTGAGAGTTCTTTATATATTCTAGACAATAGTCCTTTGTTGGATATGTGGTCTGCAAATATCTTCTCCCAGTCTGTAGCTTGCCCCTGTATCCTCTTACAGGGTTTTCACAGGGCAAAAGTTCTTAATTTTGATAAAGTCCAATTTATCAGTTTTTCTTTTTATGGATCATGCTTTGGTGTCAAGTCTAAGGATTTCTTGCCTAGCTCTAGCAAAGATCTTCTGCTGTGTTTTTTTCTAATATGTTTTATAGTTTTACGTTTTGCATTTAAGTTTGTGATCCAGCACCATTTGTTAAAAAGGCTATCCTTCTTTTGGATTGTTTTTGCACCTTTGTCAAAAATCATTTGGACGTATTTATGCGGGTCTATTTCTGGGTTCTCTATTCTGTTCCACTGACCTATGTGTATCTCTCTGCCAACCACACTGTTCTGATTATGGTAGCTCTTTAGTAAGCATTAACGTTATGTAGAGCTATTTCTACCAATTTATTCTTTTCCCAAATTGTTTTAGCTATTCTAGTTCCTTTACCTTTCCATATATATATTGTAGAATAATCTTATCTATAGCTACAAAAAAATCTTGCTGGGATTTTGATAGGAATTGCATTAAACCTGCATATCAGTTTAGTGAGCACTGACATTTTTTCTATTTTGAATCTTTCAATCCATGGACAAGGTATGTCTCTCCATTTATGTGTATCTTGTTTGATTTCTTTCATCAATGTTCTGTAGTTTTCAGCATATAAGTCCCACACAGGTTTTTTTAGATTTACACGTAAGTATTTATTTTAGGGATTGTAAATGGTATTGTATTTTTAATTTCAGTGTTCATATGTTCATTGCTAGTATACAGAAATGTGACTGACTTTTGTATGTTCACTTTATATACTGCCACCTTGCTGAACTCGTTAATTCTAGGACCATTTTGTAGGTTTCTTGGGATTTTCTACATAGACAATCATGTCATCTGCAGATAGGGACAGTTCATTTCTTTCTTTCCAAACTCTGTGCCTTATTTCTTTTTCTTTACTTATTACACTGGTAGAGCCTCCAGTACTATCTTGAATAGGAATGAGAGGGGCAGACATTCTTACCTTTTCCCTGATCTTAGAAGGAAAGCAGTCAGTCTTTCATCATTAATGTAATATCTATAGTTTTTTAGTAGGTGTTCTTTATCAAGTTGAGGAAGTGCCCCTCTATTCCTAGTTCTGAGATTTTTCATTTATTATGAATGGGTGTTGAATTTTGTCAGTTGCTTTTTCTGCATCAATTGATATGATCATATGATTTTAATTCTTTAGCCTGTTATTATTATTGATTTTTGAATTTGAACCAGGCTTGCATCCTTAGGATAAGACCCACATGGGCACAGTGTGTAATTCTTTTTGTATATTGGTGAATTTATTTGCAAAATATTGTTAAAGATTTTTGTATATATATTTATGAGAGATATACTTTTTTTTGGTACTGTCTTTGTCTGGTTTGGTATCATAGTAATACTAGTTTAATAAAATGAATTAAGAAGTGTTCCTTTCTTATCTGTTTTCTGGAAGAGGTTATGTAGAATTGGTGTTAATTATTCTTTACACATTTGGTAGAGTTCTCCAATAAATCCATCTGGGCCTGGAGATTTCTTTGGGGGGAGTTTTAAAATTATAGATTCAATGTCTTTAATAGTTATAGGGCTATTCAAATTATTTATTTATTGTTGGGTGAGTTGACCTGGTTTGCACTTTTTGAGGACTTGGTCCATTTCATCTAAGTTGTCAAATTATGTGTGTACAGTTTTCCTGGTATTTCCTTATCCTTTTATGTCTGCAGAGTCTGTTGTGATAACCCCTGTTTAATTCCTGATATTGGTAATTTGTGTTTTGCTCTTTTTTATTTTTCAGTCTTGCTAGAGGTTTGTCAATTTTATTGATTTTTAAAAAATTCTAGCTTTTGTTTTATTAATTTTCTCTATTGTTTTCCTGTTGTCAATTTCATTGATTTTTGTTCTTATTATTTCCTTCCTTCCTCTTGCTTTGGGCTTATTTTGCTTTTCTTTTTCTAGGTTCTTGAGGTGGCTATGCATAGTATTTTTTTGAAGTTTTTCCTCTTTTTTAATGTAAACATTTTGTGCAATAAATTTCCCTCTCAGCTTTAGCTGGGTCTCACATATTTTGATGTGTGTATTTTCATTTTTGTCCAGTTCAATGTATTTTTAAAATTTCCCTTGAGACTTCCTTTTTAACACATGGATTATTTAGAAGTATGTTTGATTTCCAGCTGTTTGGAGATTTTCCCATTATCTTTCAGTTATTGATTTCTAGTTTGAATCCATGATGGTTGGAGAACATACTCTGTATTATTTCAATTATTTTAAATAAGTTGAGGTTTGTTTTATGGCCAGGATATGGTATCTTGGCATATGGTCTGTGGGAACTTGGAAAGAATATGTATTCTTCTGTTGTTGGGCAGGGTGTTGTATAAATATTAGATCCTGTTGGTTGGTAGTAGTGTTGAGTTCTTCTATATCCTTCTTGATTTCTTGTCTAGATGTTCTATCAATTGTATTGTAGTTTCCAAATATGATTGTGGATTTGTCCATTTCTCCTTTCAGCTTTATCATTTTATTGCTTCACAGATTTTGCAGCTCTGTCATTTAATGCATACACATTTAAGATTGCTATGTGTACTTGATGGGTTGACTCTTTTATTGTTATGTAATGTGCCCCTCTGTCTCTGGTAATTTCCTTTGCTCTATTTTATCTGATATTAATATAACCACTTCTGCTTTCTTTTGACTGTTGGCATGATATATCTTTTTCCGTCCTTTTACTTTCAACCTACCTATATCATTATATTTACAGTCAGTTCCTTGTAGATACTATATAGTTGGGTCGTGTTTTTTATTGATTATGCCAATTTCTGTCTTTTAATTGGTGTTTAAATCAGTTACATTTAGTGTAATTATTAGTATGTTAAGGCTTAAGTCTTCCATTGTATAATTTTGTTTTCTGTTTGTTCTCTATGTTTATCATCTCTGTTCTGTTCTTCCTGCCTTCCTGTGTGTTACTTGAACATTTTTTATAATTAAATTTTGAGTTATCTATAGTGTTTTGAGTATCCCTGTATAGCTTTTTTAGTAGTTGCTCTACATATTACATTATATATACACAACTTATTGCAGTCCACTAGACATTTTACCATTCAAGTGAAGTACAGAAACCTTAACTCCTTTACCCTTCTTCATTTATAATTGTCTTAAATAATTCCTCTGCATACATTCAGAAACACATCAGACAGTGTTATAATTTTTGCTTTAATCATGAAACATAATTTAGAAGACTCAAGAGAAAGAAAATGTATTTACCCGTATTTTTACTTTCTGTTGTTCTTCCTTCCATCCTTCCTGGTGTTCTAAGACTCCTTCTTTTATCATTTCCTTTCTGTTTAAAGAACTTTCCTTAGCCATTCTCTTAAGTTGGGTGTTTTAGTGATAAATTCTCTTAGTTTTTCTTCATCTGAGAATGCCTTTATTTCCTCTTCATTCCTGAAGGATATTTTCACTGGATATGGAACTCTGAATTAACAGTTCTTTTTTCTTTCAATGCTTGAAAAGTGTTGTGCCACTTTATTCTGGCTCCCATGGTTTATGATGAGAAATCTGCTGTTATTTAAATTGTTTTTCCCCTATAGGCAATTTGTTGTTTCTCTCTCACTGCTTTCAAGATTAATGTTTGGCTTTTGTTTTCAGAAGTTTGACTATTACTTGGTGTAGATTTCATTGGCTTTATCCTGTTTAGGGTTTGCTCAGTTTCTGGAATATGTAGGTTTATGTATTTTACTAAATTCAAAGAGTTTTAAGCCATTCTTTCTTTGAGCACTTTTTCAGTCCCATCCTCTTTCTCCTTTCCTTCTGGGATTCTAATGACCCCGATGTTAGATCTTTTGTTATAGTCCCACAGTTCCTTGAGGAACAAAACAGTTCATGTTTTTCAGTCTATTTTCTCTCTGTTGTTCAGACTGGGTAATTTTTATTCTTCTTTCTTCAAGTTCACTAGTTCTGTCCTCTGTCTGTCCTTCTGTCTTCTGTCCATTCTGCTATTGAGTCCATGTATTGAGTTTTTTTATTTTGGTCGTTGTAGTTTCAGTTCTACAATTTCCATTTGGTTCTTCCTTACATCTTCTCTTTCTTTGCTGAAACTTTCTACTTTTTCATTTGTTTCAGGCATGTTTGTAGTTGCTCATTGAAGCATTTTTCTGATGGCTGCTTTTAAGTCTTTGTCATATAATTCTAACATCTCTGTCATCTCAGTGTTGTCATCTGTTGATTGTCTTTTTCATTCAAATTGAGATTTTCCTGATTCTTTGTATGATGAGTAATTTTTTTTATTGAGACCTGGACGTATATGCTGTGGTACTCTGGCTGTGATTTAAACCTTCTGCTTTAGCTGGCTTCCTGTGACACTGCTCTGACAGGGGAAGTAGGAATGCCATTTTGTTCCTGACAAGTGAGTGCAGAAGCCCAGGTTCCCCACCTAGCCTCTGTTGTTATCCTAGCCAAGTGCCAACTCCCCACATAGCCTTCACTGACGCCTGGGTGGTTGCCTCACTATCACTGGGTAGTGGTGAAAGTCCTGACTCTCCACTAGGCCTCCCCTGGCATCACCCCGTGGGGAGGGGAGGGCAAGGGGTGTCTCATTACTGCTAAGTGGGGATGGGGGTCCACGCTTCCCACATGGTATCCACTGACACTGTAAGGGAAGTGTGTTTGTTGCCACCCAGCAGGGATGAAAGACATGGCTCCCTACTCAGCCTCCTCTGACACCCACCCTGGTAAGAGGGTAGTCTAGACTACAGTTCTTTTGGTGGTGTTTTTCTCAAGTAAGCTTGTTATTTTCTAAAGGTTCCGTGTTGCTAGGCTGTCCTTTCCCTGGTACTTTGGCTGGAGACAGCAGGCTTTTGTTTGGACTTTTTTTTTGTCTGCACGTGTTTGTGTTCCAGATTGTCAGCTTCTTCAGTTCATATTCTGTGATATATGAGACAAAAAGAAAACCCAGAGAATTCACCACCCTGTTGTTCCTCAGGTCCTGAGGTCCCTAGCCAGTCTCCTTTCCTCTCTCCACCTTTCAGACTCTCCTTCTGTTTGTTTCATATATAATGGCTAGGGGTTTCAGTTGTACTTAGTGAAAGGAATAGGGAAAAGTACATCTATTCCATCTTCTTGAAAGTGGAAGTTCCCCAGAAGGTTTTTATTTAAAGGTAGAGGAACAACAGTTTGGAGGAAGGACAGTTGGATGATGATGATAATTTCCATGAAACCCAGTAGAATAAGCACTATCTGCCTAAAGGAGCTTTCGGAAGTAGAGCTTCGTGGGAGAGCCAGAATTCATTTAACACTAGGTGATGGAGGAATGGCAGCGCACAGGGCTACTTGCTATGGAAGGGAGCACTGGAGTTCCAGTGGACACAGTGTACGGGATTGGGAGGGACAGGAAGAGCAAGAGAGGTGATAAGCAGAGCAAAGAAATCCTCGGCTGAAAGTATGCGAGGGGAGAGATGACCTGTGGGGCTTATATTTGCGAGGTGACAGAGGTGTGACAAGCTGGATTGACTGCCTCAGCAGTCACAGGTAAATTTGGTGTCACATCAGAACCCAATCACAGTACACTCTTGATCTCTTAGTGGCTGGGAAATGGCTCTTGCTACAATGGGATGCGTGTAGGTGAGAGCAGGAGTGGCACCTGCAACCTTTGGGTTCCATTTTCTCATAGGCACAGCCAGCCCTCATACAAATAACCTAATGAAGGGTTTAATTTCCAAAATGTTCTGGAAGAGTGGTAGACCACTCATTAATTGATTCCCACCCCTCATTTTTCATTCTAGTAAGGTTGTCAAGCAAACCAGGATTATTCCTTTGCAGCAGGGCATTGTCTGGTATATATTTTTGGAAGATTTGAATATTGAGGTTGTCACTTTAAAATAAATTATTGTTGCTATTGCAATAATAATAAAAATAGTAAATGTATTAAGTGCTTATTAGATACCAGGTACTGTTCCAAGTGCTCGAAATGTTTTAAGTCATTTGATCCTTAAACCACCCTATAAGGTAGATACTAATTATTGCATTCACTCCATTTTATGCATGAGAAGACCAGGGATGTGGCAAAGGAATTAGAAATATGTTCACAACCTCCACTGAATTAAAAACTGGCATAGCCATCTTCTTTGTTACCACATTCATTCCATGAGAATCACAAAGAATGATGTTTTCCAGTGCTTTCGCAAATAATTGCTACAATCCAGTTCTTGTATTTATTTCAGTTGCTGGGATAAAAAGTAACGGTGCTAGTCTCATTCATTTCATCCCTGGCAAATCACTCGATCCATTATCCCTATTTTTCCTGTCTTTAAAATTGGGGCAGTCGTACCAGGCCACCACCCCTCTAGCCACAAAGAACAAAAGCAATAAGTTTTTATTGCAAAACGTTTTGAAAAATATTGAACTTGTACTAAGTTATTATTCAACCCGTAGGGAGCTGGGTGGTGGCTAAAGAAGGAGAAAAGCAGGAAATGGGAGAAAAACCACAGAGGAGAAGAAGGGTTGCCTAGTGAGGTGGAACCCAAGAAAACAAAGGATCCGGGACATTTCCAGCTGCCAGAGTTTGTTTTCAACTGTGCCCACCCCCATGTTGACTCTCGACTCCTTCAGGCATCCTTCAGGCAGGGCCCGTGGGCTTACCTTGGGGCCTCACAGATGGCTACATCAATGTTAAATAATGACTTGAGAATAGATAAAGCTTCCTACTATTGTTTCCCAAGTCTTCCCCCTTGTCTCCCATTTCCTCTTCCATCTACCTTTCCAAAGGTTCCCAACAGATGTTTCTCAGGTTCACCCATATTGATTTTGCTTCATGCAGAAATATGCCCGAGCATCTCCCTCAGAGCAGAGACCTGTCCAATGCTCAATGGTGTGTGTGTGTGTGTGTGTGTGTGTGTGTGTGTGTGTGTGTGTGTATCTCCTCAGAGCACAATTTTCTTGTTTAATGTAGTATCGGTGTCACACACATTGCATTGATCTTCACAGAGGAAAAAAAAGAAAATTTCAACGTGATCTTATTATAAACCATTTTTTTCAGTTTTATTGACATAAATGACATATAGCATTTATAAGTTTAAGGTGTATAGCACAATGATGATTTGACTTATATACATCACGAAATGATTATCACAAGAAGTACAAACCATTTTTAAACACTGAAAATTCCGCCTTCATGATGCACTCCCAGGGTGGGGCAAATTTGGATCTTTTTTGAGTCAAGACTATAAACAGAAAATTCCTCACTCCTGGGTTGAAGGCTACCACGGATCAACTTACTGCTTGAAAATCTGCAGATTCTCCCATCAAATTGGCTCAGGTTCAGAGCAGACTTGAAGATTTCCGTGCTGTCACTTTTTAGGAAAACTTGAATAATGGAAGACCAAAGCTCAAATTCCATTTGTTTGCCTCTGTCTTCTTTTCTGAGAGGAACGCTGGCCCAAGCTTCTCACCAAACTTTAATTCCCCGAGAAGCACTTCTTTCCTCACCTCTGTTTGGAAAGAACACTATATAAAATAGACTTTTAAACAACTTAAATAAATTCACAAGCTCTTTCATGTACTTTCTGTGTTTATCTCTTCCTCTCCCCTGCTCCACACCATGGAATATCCTGCAACCAGATTAAACAGTCCTAAAATAAGGTTTCCATCATGTCCTGTCACCACTCAAACACATTCATTTACTCCCAGTTGCCTGCAGGATGAATTCCAAAATCTTCAGACAGACCTTTACATTCTTTTCTCCCAGTCTTCTTTTATACAATCTCTTCACTTCAGAATCCTCCTAAGCACGTCTTCCACTTTCCCAACCTTATTCCTCCTAACACTTCCTCATCTCAACCCTGGACATAGACCATTGGTGGGTCAACCAGCAATGACGAGAGCAGGTCCCAGAAAACTCTTGATTTAGGAAGGTTTGTTGGCCCAGTTCTGGCGACTTAAGACAAAAGGTCTGTAAATGGTATATCAGAAAGGTCAATCTGATCAACCACTAGGACCCTGTGGCTCTTGCCCACCCCCACCCTACTCCCTGGGGAAGTGACCCTTCTCAACCTGGAGGGCCTCATGGCCAAACATCATGAGAGGTAGCTCATCCTGTCTCAGGAGGTAAAGTGAGGGCCCCACCCTTTCAATAACATCTTCTTCTATAATTTTCTTCCCTTCTTGCCCACCATGAATCCTGCATTCTGATATTTTCATCTGCAAGACAACCTGCTCTTAAATTCCATGATGCCCAAAGAGAAGTTAACCAACCAAGTTGCAGGAGCTTTGTGAGAACAGAGGGAGAGAGTCCTTTGTAAGACACTTTGGGGCAAAAAAAGAGGGTTTATGATTTTTGTTCTGAGACTCTACTATGGCCTGAGGTATTTCAACAGGATGTGTGGTGAGTGCTCATAAACCATTCTGAGATTCCAGCCCCGCTTAGAGGAGTGAGCTCTAAAACTGTTTTGATCCCGGGCACCTGTATCAATAAAAATATTTTGTGCATGAACCACCAGTACAGACATATTTGTTTCTAAATTATGTTTGTGTACTCCTGATCTAATGTACTATGTGCATAATAAGTCACATACACAAAAATATACTTTGAAAGAATGGGGAAAAGGTAATTGTGTTAGCTTCCTACTGTAATTTTCTAAAACGTCAAGAACTTATACAGAGTCACAGAAAGGTTCGTTGTGGTTACAGGCGCTGTCAGTGTCCAGCCAAGATCCCCTGGGCCCTGTCGGTCACCTGCAGAAGTTTCCTGTATAAGCAACAGCTTCCTGTGTCTCTCTTCATGAAAGCATTCTCTGACTATTAAAGCATGGTCAGTATGCACAGGAGAGGCTGGACGTGCCAAGGACCTAACACACCCTAGGAATGACGCTTAACCAATGAGGGATGAGAGTCAATGGATAAATAGCCCAACTCCCTTAAATAGCAGAGGGGCAATTTTGTTCCACAAAGTCCCTCAGAGGGTCCCCAGCAGGACAGAGTCCTGGTTGCCCAAAGTAGTAATCCAGTCATCAACATACCCTTTAGTGGCTTTGCTGCCTTTGTATGTCACTTCCCCACTCCCTCACTGTACATCCTGGAATCACCTCCCAAGTAAGATACTTGCGTCTAAATCCTGGTCTTAGAGTCTGTTTTGGGGGGACTCCAAATGAAGATAGTTGTTAATAACATATTTTTAAATGATCTCCTTGACAGTTTCTACTTTAAAGTAATCTGAAGGAATTCCCTGGCAGTCCTGGGGTTAGGACTCTGTGCTACCTCTGCAGGAGGCCCGGGTTCGATTCCTGGTCGGGGAACAAGCCGTGAGTTGAGGCCTAAAAACTAAATAAGTAAAAAATAAAGTAATCTGATTAGAATTCCTTTTTTTTTTTTTTTTTTTTTGCGGTACGCGGGCCTCTCACAGTTGCGGCCTCTCCCGTTGCGGAGCACAGGCTCCGGACGCGCAGGCTCAGCGGCCACGGCTCACGGGCCCAGCCGCTCCGCGGCCTGTGGGATCCTCCCGGACCGGGGCTCGAACCCGCGTCCCCTGCGTCGGCAGGCGGACTCTCAACCACTGCGCCACCAGGGAAGCCCTGGAATTCCTTATTTTATGTAATGTGCTGAGCTATTACTAGGATGGGAGAATTGGCAGCGCTGCCAATTTTCCTATGCTTTTGTGAGCTTGAGTTAATGGTAGCATCTTGATCTATGGTTTCTTTGCAGGGATTTTTTTAAAAGTTACTTGCCAGTTTTGAAAGAGTTATTAATTAAAACTGGATAACCTAATCTGTAATGCCACCTGACCAGGAACATGTAAACTGTAATACTTTGCAATATGCTGAAAGGCACAATCACATGAGGGCTCCATTGTCAACCATTCCCAGTATGGAACGTTCACTCCTTCCTCAGGACACTTTGTAAAACATGAAACATATGACCCTCTCATACAGACCAAGAGAGGGCACTGGTGACACTCTATATATTAAATAGTGGTAAAACTGAGTCTATCTACCTATTCATGCTGACATTTGTTCCCTATACCCCAGTGTATTATCTCACTCACTCCTGGGGTGTGATCACCCCAGTTTGGAGACCACTGCTCTAGAGACTCCAAGGCCATGTCTAAACGGCCAAAGCCAAGTGGAGGACTGAGGCCAATGAAGAAGCCACTGTCTCACAGAGAATCACCACTCAGGGCACAGGGGTATGGTAGGGTGGGCAGTATTTCTCTGAATTGATGTCCATGAGTCCTTGAGTTCTGTGTCTGAAGGAAGAAAGAAGAATTAGATGTATGAAGTGTGCAGGTAGAGAAGGATGGAGAAATTAGAAATGAGTACAACAGATTAGAAGGCGAGATTTTTGTTCTTGCCTGGGTTGGTAGAACGGTCTTGAGCCTTCATGGAGAAAGGTACTATTGAGATCCAACACGGAAGGAGCCATTTTATGAGGCAGTCTGATGAGACTGAACACAAGCATCTTTGTTTTGGGGCTCAGGTGACAAAGAATACCATACATGGACCATTTAGAGAGCGTGGCAAGAGAGCACACTCGGTGAGGAAGTTGGAATTCTCACCAGCAGCAGCAGTAACACTGGGAAGGGGTCCTCACTCCGCTTTTGAGCAAGTGAAGCTGACACAGGGAAGCCGTGGCAGGAGAGAAGCAAAATTTGATCATAGTGGATATGTGGGGCTTGTAGCTGCCATACCCTGTGCAATCTCCCCAGGGACATCCAAGAATACTTGACTGGGAGGGGGCTTTTCCAGAAAGCAGTCTGTTTGGGCTGCTATAACAAAATATCATGCACTGGGTGGCTTATGAGCAATAGAAATTTATTTCCCACAGTTCTGGAGGCTGAGAAGTCCAATATTGGGGTGCCAACATGGTCAGGTTCTAGTGGAGGTCCACTTCTAGGTTGCAGACGGCTGACTTCTTGCCGTGTCCTCACATGGTGGAAGAGGTCAGGGAGCTCTCTGGGGTCTCTTTTATAAAGCACTAGTCCCAGTGATGAAAGCTCCGCCCTCATGGCCTATCACCTTCCAAAGGCTCCAGCTCCTAATGCCATCAGCTTGGGGGTTAGGATTCAACATACGCATTTTGAGGGGGACAAAAATATCCAGACCTCAGCACTGGTGACTCTGAATTAGCAGGTGGAGTTAAGAGCCAGGAAGTTTGGATTAATTTGACCTCATTCATATCCCCCAGGAGACATTTGGTTCACAATAATAATTTGGGTTCTTTTTACTATCAAATAAGTAAATGATTATTTAACATCAAATAATCATTTCTTCACTTTGCTTTGGCACTGCAGAGCCAGCCACACTGCAGAGAAAATAACAGTGACTTTCTACCTGTTCACTTCACATGAGGGCAGTATTTGGTGCAGGAGAATATTGTGAAGCATCAGTTGATGATATGATATTGAAGAACAAATGAAGAAGAGAATTAATAATATTACTGCTTCATCCAAGCAGGTTTGCAAGGCCAGACTTGCTTCCTGCTGTCCTGAGTTGCAGAATTATAGGTGTTAGAACTTGCCCTGTGAATGAGTGTATCACTCCTCTTGGTGCATCCCTTGTACATCATACGAGTGATATTTTGTGGCTCTCACCCTTAGATTCCTCCAGGTTGAGTAATAATTTATACTACTGGATGAATTTTTGCACCTGTAATTTATAAACTTGATCATTCTTACCCAGATCCTCGCCATCTCACCTCCTCATAGAGTCATGATTTAGTAGCTCAGCTGTGAGGTAAGGTCTCAAATTACCAAAGCATTGTAACTTTTACTACAAATACTACAAGACATGCAGGAGGAAGTTAAGACCCCCCCAAATCAGTTACACCTCATATATAGGTGTCAGCTAACTGCATGTGGACACTTTTGGAGGCTCGGTTCACTTTTGGGGGATGCTGGGAAGCCATTTAATGTGCCAGAAGAAATTTGGGGGTGGGTGAGACGGCATCCTAACGTCTTAAAAGTCAAGAGATTTTCCAAACACACCTTAATCCATTTCCAGTGAGTAGTTTCCTGTGGCTCAGTATAAGGGATACTCACTGCCCAATCACACTGAGCGAAATAATAAAGCTGTTACATTGCGTAGTGAAGATCTAAATTTCATCCAGGATGCTATCTGCAGTTTGATTTCATTTGGAGGTAGTTTTCCTGGAGGATTTTGGGGGGAAGAAGGTCTCTTGTCTTGAGTTTCTTTTTTTTTTTTTTTAACGTCTTTATTGGAGTATAATTGCTTTACAATGGTGCGTTAGTTTCTGCTTTACAACAAAGTGAATCAGTTGTACATATACATATGTCCCCATATCTCCTC